>NC_140650.1:35769157-36000791 GCF_978046115.1 Saccoglossus kowalevskii
GCAGAAATGTTGTTAAAATATAAATGCTTCACACAACAATTACAATTTGTATGTAGGTGAATATCTGACACTAGTTTGCATATCAATTAAATATTTTAACTCTTTGAATATCTGACACTAGTTTGCATACCAATTAAATATTTTAACTCTTTGAATATCTGACACTAGTTTGCATACCAATTAAATATTTTAACTCTTTGAATATCTGACACTAGTTTGCATACCAATTAAATATTTTAACTCTTTGAATATCTGACACTGTTTGCATACCAATTAAATATTTTAACTCTTTGAACATCTGACACTAGTTTGCATACCAATTAAATATTTTAACTCTTTGAATATCTGAAACTAATTTGCATACCGATTAAATATTTCAACTCTTTGAATATCTGAAACTAATTTGCATACCAATTAAATATTTGAACTCTTTGAATATCTGACACTAGTTTGCGTACCAATTACATATTTTAACTCTTTGAATATCTGACACTAGTTTGCATACCAATTAAATATTTTAACTCTTTGAATATCTGACACTGTTTGCATACCAATTAAATATTTTAACTCTTTGAATATCTGACACTGTTTGCATACCAATTAAATATTTTAACTCTTTGAATATCTGACACTAGTTTGCATACCAATTAAATATTTTAACTCTTTGAATATCTGACACTAGTTTGCATACCAATTAAATATTTTAACTCTTTGAATATCTGACACTAGTTTGCATACCAATTAAATATTTTAACTCTTTGAATATCTGACACTAGTTTGCATACCAATTAAATATTTTAACTCTTTGAATATCTGACACTAGTTTGCATACCAGTTAAATATTTTAACTCTTTGAATATCTGACACTAGTTTGCATACCAGTTAAATATTTTAACTCTTTGAATATCTGACACTAGTTTGCATATCAATTACATATTTTAACTTATTGAATATCTGACACTAGTTTGCAGACCAATTAAATATTTTAACTCTTTGAATATCTGACACTAGTTTGCATACCAAATAAATATTTTAATTCTTTGAATATCTGACACTAGTTTACATATCAATTAAATATTTTAACTCTTTGAATATCTGAAACTAATTTGCATACCAATTAAATATTTTAACTCTTTGAATATCTGCCACTAGTTTGCATACCAAATAAATATTTTAACTCTTTGAATATCTGACACTAGTTTGCATACCAATTAAATATTTTAACTCTTTGAATATCTGACACTAGTTTGCATACCAATTAAATATTTTAACTCTTTGAATGTCTGACACTAGTTTGCATATCAATTAAATATTTTAACTCTTTGAATGTCTGACACTAGTTTGCATACCAATTAAATATTTTAACTCTTTGAACATCTGACACTAGTTTGCATACCAAATAAATATTTTAACTCTTTGAATATCTGACACTAGTTTGCATACCAATTAAATATTTTAACTCTTTGAACATCTGACACTAGTTTGCATACCAATTAAATAATTTAACTCTTTGAACATCTGACACTAGTTTGCATACCAATTAAATATTTTAACTCTTTGAATGTCTGACACTAGTTTGCATACCAGTTAAATATTTTAACTCTTTGAATATCTGACACTAGTTTGCATACCAATTAAATATTTTAACTCTTTGAATATCTGACACTAGTTTGCATACCAGTTAAATATTTTAACTCTTTGAATATCTGACACTAGTTTGCATATCAATTAAATATTTTAACTCTTTGAATATCTGACACTAATTTGCATACCAATTAAATATTTTAACTCTTTGAACATCTGACACTAATTTGCATACCAATTAAATATTTTAACTCTTTGAATATCTAACACTAGTTTGCATACCAATTAAATATTTTAACTCTTTGAACATCTGACACTGTTTGCATACCAATTAAATATTTTAACTCTTTGAATATCTGAAACTAGTTTGCATACCAATTAAATATTTTAACTCTTTGAATATCTGACACTAATTTGCATACCAATTAAATATTTAACTCTTTGAATATCTGACACTAGTTTGCATACCAATTAAATATTTTAACTCTTTGAATATCTGACACTAGTTTGCATACCAATTAAATATTTTAACTCTTTGAATATCTGACACTAGTTTGCATACCAATTAAATATTTTAACTCTTTGAATGTCTGACACTAGTTTGCATACCAATTAAATATTTTAACTCTTTGAATGTCTGACACTAGTTTGCATACCAGTTAAATATTTTAACTCTTTGAATGTCTGACACTAGTTTGCATACCAAATAAATATTTTAACTCTTTGAATATCTGACACTAGTTTGCATATCAATTAAATATTTTAACTCTTTGAATATCTGAAACTAATTTGCATACCAATTAAATATTTTAACTCTTTGAATATCTGACAATAGTTTGCATACCAAATAAATATTTTAACTCTTTGAATATCTGACACTAGTTTGCATACCAATTAAATATTTTAACTCTTTGAATATCTGACACTAGTTTGCATACCAATTAAATATTTTAACTCTTTGAATATCTGACACTGTTTGCATACCAATTAAATATTTTAACTCTTTGAACATCTGACACTAGTTTGCATACCAATTAAATATTTTAACTCTTTGAATATCTGAAACTAATTTGCATACCAATTAAATATTTCAACTCTTTGAATATCTGAAACTAATTTGCATACCAATTAAATATTTGAACTCTTTGAATATCTGACACTAGTTTGCGTACCAATTACATATTTTAACTCTTTGAATATCTGACACTAGTTTGCATACCAATTAAATATTTTAACTCTTTGAATATCTGACACTGTTTGCATACCAATTAAATATTTTAACTCTTTGAATATCTGACACTGTTTGCATACCAATTAAATATTTTAACTCTTTGAATATCTGACACTAGTTTGCATACCAATTAAATATTTTAACTCTTTGAATATCTGACACTAGTTTGCATACCAATTAAATATTTTAACTCTTTGAATATCTGACACTAGTTTGCATACCAATTAAATATTTTAACTCTTTGAATATCTGACACTAGTTTGCATACCAATTAAATATTTTAACTCTTTGAACATCTGACACTAGTTTGCATACCAATTAAATATTTTAACTCTTTGAATATCTGAAACTAATTTGCATACCAATTAAATATTTCAACTCTTTGAATATCTGAAACTAATTTGCATACCAATTAAATATTTGAACTCTTTGAATATCTGACACTAGTTTGCGTACCAATTACATATTTTAACTCTTTGAATATCTGACACTAGTTTGCATACCAATTAAATATTTTAACTCTTTGAATATCTGACACTAGTTTGCATACCAATTAAATATTTTAACTCTTTGAATATCTGACACTAGTTTGCATACCAATTAAATATTTTAACTCTTTGAATATCTGACACTAGTTTGCATACCAATTAAATATTTTAACTCTTTGAATATCTGACACTGTTTGCATACCAATTAAATATTTTAACTCTTTGAACATCTGACACTAGTTTGCATACCAATTAAATATTTTAACTCTTTGAATATCTGAAACTAATTTGCATACCAATTAAATATTTCAACTCTTTGAATATCTGAAACTAATTTGCATACCAATTAAATATTTGAACTCTTTGAATATCTGACACTAGTTTGCGTACCAATTACATATTTTAACTCTTTGAATATCTGACACTAGTTTGCATACCAATTAAATATTTTAACTCTTTGAATATCTGACACTGTTTGCATACCAATTAAATATTTTAACTCTTTGAATATCTGACACTGTTTGCATACCAATTAAATATTTTAACTCTTTGAATATCTGACACTAGTTTGCATACCAATTAAATATTTTAACTCTTTGAATATCTGACACTAGTTTGCATACCAATTAAATATTTTAACTCTTTGAATATCTGACACTAGTTTGCATACCAATTAAATATTTTAACTCTTTGAATATCTGACACTAGTTTGCATACCAATTAAATATTTTAACTCTTTGAATATCTGACACTAGTTTGCATACCAATTAAATATTTTAACTCTTTGAATATCTGACACTAGTTTGCATACCAGTTAAATATTTTAACTCTTTGAATATCTGACACTAGTTTGCATATCAATTACATATTTTAACTTATTGAATATCTGACACTAATTTGCAGACCAATTAAATATTTTAACTCTTTGAATATCTGACACTAGTTTGCATACCAAATAAATATTTTAACTCTTTGAATATCTGACACTAGTTTGCATATCAATTAAATATTTTAACTCTTTGAATATCTGAAACTAATTTGCATACCAATTAAATATTTTAACTCTTTGAATATCTGCCACTAGTTTGCATACCAAATAAATATTTTAACTCTTTGAATATCTGACACTAGTTTGCATACCAATTAAATATTTTAACTCTTTGAATATCTGACACTAGTTTGCATACCAATTAAATATTTTAACTCTTTGAATGTCTGACACTAGTTTGCATATCAATTAAATATTTTAACTCTTTGAATGTCTGACACTAGTTTGCATACCAATTAAATATTTTAACTCTTTGAACATCTGACACTAGTTTGCATACCAAATAAATATTTTAACTCTTTGAATATCTGACACTAGTTTGCATACCAATTAAATATTTTAACTCTTTGAACATCTGACACTAGTTTGCATACCAATTAAATAATTTAACTCTTTGAACATCTGACACTAGTTTGCATACCAATTAAATATTTTAACTCTTTGAATGTCTGACACTAGTTTGCATACCAGTTAAATATTTTAACTCTTTGAATATCTGACACTAGTTTGCATACCAATTAAATATTTTAACTCTTTGAATATCTGACACTAGTTTGCATACCAGTTAAATATTTTAACTCTTTGAATATCTGACACTAGTTTGCATATCAATTAAATATTTTAACTCTTTGAATATCTGACACTAATTTGCATACCAATTAAATATTTTAACTCTTTGAACATCTGACACTAATTTGCATACCAATTAAATATTTTAACTCTTTGAATATCTAACACTAGTTTGCATACCAATTAAATATTTTAACTCTTTGAACATCTGACACTGTTTGCATACCAATTAAATATTTTAACTCTTTGAATATCTGAAACTAGTTTGCATACGAATTAAATATTTTAACTCTTTGAATATCTGACACTAATTTGCATACCAATTAAATATTTAACTCTTTGAATATCTGACACTAGTTTGCATACCAATTAAATATTTTAACTCTTTGAATATCTGACACTAGTTTGCATACCAATTAAATATTTTAACTCTTTGAATATCTGACACTAGTTTGCATACCAATTAAATATTTTAACTCTTTGAATGTCTGACACTAGTTTGCATACCAATTAAATATTTTAACTCTTTGAATGTCTGACACTAGTTTGCATACCAGTTAAATATTTTAACTCTTTGAATGTCTGACACTAGTTTGCATACCAAATAAATATTTTAACTCTTTGAATATCTGACACTAGTTTGCATATCAATTAAATATTTTAACTCTTTGAATATCTGAAACTAATTTGCATACCAATTAAATATTTTAACTCTTTGAATATCTGACACTAGTTTGCATACCAAATAAATATTTTAACTCTTTGAATATCTGACACTAGTTTGCATACCAATTAAATATTTTAACTCTTTGAATATCTGACACTAGTTTGCATACCAATTAAATATTTTAACTCTTTGAATATCTGACACTAGTTTGCATATCAATTAAATATTTTAACTCTTTGAATATCTGAAACTAATTTGCATACCAATTAAATATTTTAACTCTTTGAACATCTGACACTAATTTGCATATCAATTAAATATTTTAACTCTTTGAATATCTGACACTAGTTTGCATATCAATTGAATATTTTAACTCTTTGAATATCTGACACTAGTTTGCATACCAATTAAATATTTTAACTCTTTGAATATCTGACACTAGTTTGCATACCAATTAAATCTTTTAACTCTTTGAATGCCACCATTTTGTCTTCAAAATGTTATGAAACATTTTGTTACTGGTAATTTTTAGATAATTTGGATAAGATGGTCATAATTTCTTAACATCAAAATCTGTTGTGGAAGGTGACAAAAATTGATGTTTGCTTTCCAAAGGTCAAAGGTCAATTAGGAGCATCGTATATTATTAGTTTTGAATCAATGCATATGGTAGCTGTTCATTAAATCAAATCACATAGGATCACTGTCTAGCAACTCTAGTTTAATATAGTTTTAATTTATCATTTCTCACAGAGCAGGAAGGCATTGAACGCAAGCAAAGAAGAATATGATACAATTCAACTACCATTGATGGAGGAATTGCCAAAGTTTTTTGATGATCGTATAGAGTATTTTCAGCCATGTTTTGAAGCTCTCATCAAATCCCAGGTAAAACCTAAATAGCTGGTATCATTAGTCACAAATGTTTTCCATGATTGTATGCATTAGCTGTGTCTTATTTTATGGCTACCTTTACCTGAACACAATAGAGGCTATACAAAATTCCAAACACTATGGCTTCCCATGATGTAAAACCCTTTGCTTATACTCTAAACAAATACTTAAGTTTTGGGGTCTAGTGGCTATTTTTTCTTTCAAGTTTTCTACTCATTTCTCAGATGAACTTCACATGTTTAGACATGGTGTGTTGTTATCTTCAGTTATTTTAGGATTTTGATGTGATTAACTGATTGGCCCTATTTTTGTGAAAATCACTCAATTTTAACATCAAACCTTTCTCTGCTATGCCTGTTTATTCAATGTTTTTTGCTGGCAAAATTGATTATTAATTCATGCCAGTATAGTACATGTAGCTGCTCCAGTGAAAATTCTTTGTCCTACTTTTTTAGAGCAGACAAATATTGGCTGCCATGCTTCTTGTTTGGAATGCTAATTAATTTTTAAAATGTCTCCAATACTCTCAATACTCTAAGCTTTCTTTGAATATTAAATTTTTCTTATTTCTTTATAGTAGAGTTTAATTAATTTTTTATTAACAAATTCAATATGTTGTAAAGTCTAAGTGTTGTAAATGAATTTCTCACCCCATAAAATATCCGGGAGAAATCACAAATACTGTAACTTTGTGTGATAAAGTTTGTTCTAAGGCCAATATTATTTCCACAAATGTTATTGATGAAATGCCAAGGGGTGTTGGCATTCACAAAAGAGATGGAAATGTGCTTTATTATCTGATGTAACTCTAAATGGGAGTCAGTTTATATGCTGTTGTCTGACAGGTTACTCAATTAGAGGTGATGTATTTATTTGTATCAACCCACCTGTTGCAGAGATGCAATATGTGATAATGTGAATATGTAGTGTTATCATATTTAATGAATGTATTGCATTCTTAACTACCGGATTCGGCTGATACCCCCGCCCTGGGCGATCTTATGGAGGATTCGATTTTTTTTTAGAAAAATGTGGACCAAAAGATCTTTTGGCAGATATTACGAGGCCCATCTTGTCTGGAAAAATAACCCTGCGTTGATAAAAATGGTCTAGAAAAAAAAATGTTTCGCGTTGACCAAATATAATCATGCAAAGTATAAATTCAAAGTGTTTTAATACATTGCTGAGAGGTCGCATTTTACGTGAACAAGAACATGCACTAAGAAGGAAAAGCAAGTCAAAGTCGAAACAGGGTGCATCATGGACATGACACAACTGAGTGACAACTGAGTGATCAGCGACATCATTTTGGGACGCATTTGAACTTCAAATACTTTGCGAAACTTGCTGCGCGGCGATGTGTGTTGACCCACAGTCGGAGGGACTGTGGTTGACCGAAGTTTGACCCCAAGTCACGCGCTGAACTGGCGCGTTACCTTAGCAACCTTTTTCTTTTGTGGTTCGCGCATCGATCTAGTAAAATTGTTATTATATCCGACGATACTGTAATTACGCAACTTGTATGCAACTCTGTACTGGCTTTGAATATATCAACGTCGTTTACTGAGTGCACTGCTTTTCTAATTACGCAAATTTGTTTACAATATTGTACCAGCTTCGAATATTTCAACTTTGTAATGTATTGCTTTCATGATAATTACGCAAACTCAAGTTAATTTTTACTATTGTTAGGATGCTGACCCGGGTATTGGTTCTGTGAATATTTCAATATTACCGACTTGATAATGTGTTGCATTTGTAATAATTACGCAAACATAAACATGGGCGCATTTAAATCATTAAAAATGATAGTAGTCGGGTATCTACGGAAAGTCGAGAAAATATTTTAAATACTTGTGATTCACCAATGTTCCAATGGTGATTTTTTTATTCGAAATGAAGTGAACATGTAATATAAACCATACCATGCGTCAAGTTAAATTTTACTATAATATAATAAACTCTGGACAGCGCACTTCGATCGCAATATTCACGTACATTTCGACTGAACTCTGATAACCACGCGTTTGAGTTCACGCACTGATATTTAAATTCGGGCCACCCAGCTTGACGCAAATCAATATAGTTACTTGTCATGTGTTCAAAAAATCTTTCAACTCTCACAAATACCATGAACGCGAAGAACTAACTGGGGGTTAACTGAAAGAGAACGTCTTTTTTGGAGAAAAACACGTCAGTACAAGATTATGTGTAGAAGGTTAGCTTTATAGAACATACATGACGTAACGTACGTAAATCAATATAGTTACTTGTCATGTGTTCAAAAAATCTTTCAAGTCTCACAAATACCATGAACGGGAAGAGCTAACTGGGGGTTAACTGAAAGAGAACGTCTTTTTTGGAGAAAAAACACGTCAGTACAATATTATGTGTAGAAGGTTAGCTTTATAGAACATACATGACGTAACGTACGTAAATCAATATAGTTACTTGTCATGTGTTCAAAAAATCTTTCAACTCTCACAAATACCATGAACGGGAAGAGCTAACTGGGGGTTAACTGAAAGAGAACGTCTTTTTTGGAGAAAAAACACGTCAGTACAAGATTATGTGTACAAGGTTAGCTTTATAGAACGTACATAACCGCTTAACTGTGTTTTTTAATAATCATGTCGCATGTGAAACGCAGGAGACATTTTAGTTCGCCCATTTCTTGTTTACCGACATTTTGTCTGGAATGCGATACAGACAAAAATTAAGTATTACTGATAACAACCAAGAGGCTCGAACCAGGAAGGCTTGGATATTTTAAACTTTGTAAATAGCATTCTTTTCAAGCGTAGACTTTATTCGAGTGTAATAATACGCAACAACAATTCGTATACAGCATTGGTTTTATTGAAGTTTTAATGCTTTTCAACTTCACAGTGAATTATTTTAGCGTCATATTTGAAATAGCGCGCTCGATACAAGATGTCGGACGGGAAAATTGGGGTCTGTAAAAATGTTTGTTGGTTCAGTCAGGCAATGTGTGGACCAAAACATCGCCCACTATTTGAAACATCGCCCATGGGCGGGGTTTAGGATAGGCGGGGTATCAGCCGAATTCGGTAGTTTTAGTAATACTAGTTCTGCATTTCCAATTTTTCAGTGATACAATATAATCGAATATATTCATATTCATGACCTGAAAATTGTTCAAGATGAACCTCCTTTTTGACTCCCATGTGCGAAGCACAAAATGGGAGTCTTTGCAGTTAGTGTGTCTGTATGTGTGTGTGTATGTGTGTATGTGTGTATGTGTGTATGTGTGTATGTGTGTGTGTGTGTATGTGTGTCCGACTGTTCCACTGCTATCTCAAGAACCATACATTGGTTTTTGATGAAACTTGGTGCATAGATGCTCTGGGCCAATGCGCAGATTTGATTAGGTTTTGGTAAAAATCCATGCTCGTTAATTATCTAATTTGCATGATAATTAGCTAATTTTTAGCTGTTCTATGACTGTTCCACTTATATCTAAAGAACCACTCATTGGATTTCGATGAAACTTGGTACATAGATGCTCTCAACATATGCGCAGATTTGATTAATTTTTGGTAAAAATCCGTGCATATTAATTACCTAATTTGCATGATAATTAGCTATTTTTTAGTGGTTTCATGACTGTTCCACTGATATCTAAACAACCACTCATTGGATTTTGATGAAACTTGGTACATAGATGCTCTGAACTAATGCTAGGTTTTGATTAGTTTTTGGTAATAATCCGTGAATACTAATTACCTAATTTGCATAATGATTAGTCAATTTTCGTTTTTTCCACTGATATCTCAAGTACTAATCATCACATTTCAATGAAACTTGGTACATAGATGTCATACGACACTGCACAGACCTGATAGTTTTTATGGTAATATCAGTACATATTAATTACCTAATTTGCATAATTAATTAATTTTCAGCATTTGATATAAGTAGTTAGCATTACATTTCAATGAAACTTGGTACTTACATACTCAAGGACTATGCAGAGATTGATTGTTTTCGATAAATATTTGTGCATATTAATCACCTAATTTGCATAATTAGTTAATTTTCAGCTTTTCCACGGGTATCTCAAGTACTAATCATCGCATTTCAATGAAACTTGGTACATAGATCCTTTAGGACTATGCAGAGACCTGATTAGTTTTAGGGTAAATAATTGTGCATATTAAATACCTAATTTGCATAATTAATTTTCAGCTTTTCTACTGATATCTAAAGTACTAATCATCACATTTCAATGAATATAGAATTATGCAGACCCAATTAGTTTCCGGTAAATATTTGTGCATATTAATCACCTAATTTGCATAATTAACCAACTTTCACACTGATATCTCAGGTACTATACATCACATATCAATGAATGTACATGGATGCTGTAGGACAATAGACAGACTTGAATAATTGTGGGTTAAAATCTGTACATATTAATTACCTAATTTGCATAATTAACCAATTTTAAGCTTTCACACTGATATCTAAAGTACCGTAAAAACTCCAAAATTTCGACCGGTTTTAAATAATTTGGTGTTAGAAATGTGACGTGTTTTTAGAGTCAAAATTAAGGTGCATTTTCGGACGGTCGAATTTTTCAGAATAGAAATCAGCAAATGAAAAAATGGGGATGATAGACAGTGTGCTTCATTAGTTTTTAAAAAATGCAATGTCCGTCAATTGACGTAAACTTCCTCATGTTTCACGGTAAAAGCAAAGGTCGTGGCCGAGTTGTAACTCAAAATCTAAACAAAGTCATCAATCAGTATTATGACAAGCAAAACAAAACATCAAGACGCGGAGAAGAGGTCAGCACAAAACTAATAGGTCAAAAGACAAAGCTGTCTCGCACTACCTAGGAAAACTTGCGAATGTTCGAAGTACAGGTACCCATTGGACAAAAGATACATGGAAGTTTAGCAAACTATCTCCCCGACCCAGTGCAATGTATCCGGTTAGAATCAAAGCTCACGTGTCCCTTATTTGAGGGACCAAATTCTGCCGTAAATTCGCCCTTGGATTAAAAAATAATATGGGATATAAGAAAATAAAATGGGACTTTTAAGGTGTATTTTGGCGTCATTTTTCGGACATTTCAATCAATCCTGCCGGCTAAAATAGAGTCTAAGTTTTACCGTAGTCATTGACGTCTGTCTACTCAAGAGTACACGTGTATGATTTTTATCGTGACTAGCGTGAGCGGGTAAGCTTCCTTTCGAGAATGAGCTGTTATCACTGTGAACAATGTTAAATTATTCTTCAGATGACCAGTTTATTTTTTAAAAACAACTAATTTTTTTATTTAAAAAAAATCATGCCGTTTTCGCATCAAAATCCAAGCCAAAATATCGTACTACAACATCAATCTCTTCCGCATTGCGTTCAATAACATTAACATATTTAAATAAGCTATGGTAATTTGAACACGTTGGCATCATCCAGCTTTTTGATTGGTTAATTAGCGATTTGACCTATTTGACCTAAGAGAACATGGCGGATATCCTACAGCATCAAACGTTTATACGAGACCGGAATCATTCGCTTACGATGAAACTAAGTTGACTTTTATTTGTATTTCATAACCATTCAACAAATTTATTTTGTGTACATTATTATAATCACTACTGAGTACAGTAATAATCAACAATTCAGAAACGCAGCATGCCGAGATTTTTGTGTTCGTTTTTATTTGAAACTTCGTTTATTTAGAATATATTTTCGTTACCAATAAAATAAAAATCTCTCAGTCAATCAGAAACCCGGATTCATGCCTTCGAGGAAGGTCCCGTTTGAACGCTCACATCGGTTTTTTTTTTGTTTGGGGGAAAACTAAAACTGGTCGCAATTTTCGAATAAGAATGAGTCGGCAATTTTTAGTGGAGTCAAAAATTTGGTGGTAAATAAAACACCGAAACCCGGCAAATAAATAGGCGATCGAATTTTTAGAGGGGTCGAAATTTTGGAGTTTTCACGGTACTAATTATTCCATTTCAATGAAACTTAGTACAAAGATGCTCTAGGACAATGTACAAACCTAATTAGTTTGGGGTAAAAATCTGTTCATATTAATTCCCTAATAAGCATAATAATTCATAATTTTTTGGTTCTAATCACATTTCAATTAAACTTGGAGACATAGATTTTCTGTTACATTGCGCAGACCTCATTAGTTTTACACTCAAATCTGGTCATATTAATTTTCTGATTTGCATAATTAGTTTTCAGCTAAGTAATTTCGAATTATATTTAATGTGTCTGCAATACTCTCAGCACATGGGAGTTCTTTCTAAGCTTTCTTCGATTTTTATTAGCTCTGCTGTCGACTTTGTCGAGCGGAGCTTATCATATGAGTGATTCGTTGTGTTGTCACAGGAAGCGCTGTCCCAGCACAAACCTGTGTCATATGACGCCTTACTAGCCGATTTTGGCTAAAATTTCGCTCCGCCGCCTCTTTACAACAGTGTTTATACGCGGAACTTGATATTGCTTTTTACATTTTGGGTTGCCTTTGAATCACATATTTTAGTGAAACATTGTTTATAGAGTGAAATATTATTGTCATACATAATTCAATCTTTAAAACAACAGAAACTAACACATAATAACGATAATCAAATTTGTGTTTGAAGTTCGGAAGTAGTTGCGTTATTTCCGGTTTCAACTAGTTCGAAAATAGAACGTCCTTGAGCGCAATAAAATCTTCGCTGGTTCCCGGCGTCCTTTGCGAATGGTAGGTACGCCATGTCACTTGAGGCGGGAACCAGCAAAAATAAAATCACGCGTAGAACTCCATCCGAACCAGACTCTAGCAGCGTAAACTTATTGCAATTTGCACAATTTGGGCCCAGTTTGTTCTTACAAGTTTTCTAAGTTTCATTTATCATTATTTAGTAAACAGGTCTCTGAAACGATTTAATATATTCGTAAAATACGTGACAATCGACGATTGACTTCGAAACAAAACGAAATTTCGAACAAACTCCGGGCACACCTAGCGCGATATGCGTCAGATCGGTGTAGAAGACGCCGACCTGCAGCGTCAATGATGAGTGATTGTTTGTCGTCGTCGTCCGGCGTCCGTCGTGTGTGTCAATGTTTTACTTTTTCGACTTCTTCTTGAAAACTACAAGCCTGAATGCTTTGATACTTGGTGTATATGCACCTTGGGTAGACCTCTCTCAGATTTGTTCATTTCATGATCATATCTTCAATTCTCTAATTTTGGTGAATATTTTTGTAATTTTTGGTAAAAAGTGATATTTTCGACTTCTTGTTAAAAACTGCAAGTCCAATTGCTTTGATATTACATATATAGGTACTACATGTGAATCTCTCTCAGATTTGTTCATTTTGTAATGATATCTTTAGTTCTCTAATTTTGGTGAATATTTTTGTCATTTTTGGTAAAAAGTGATATTTTCGACTTCTTGTTAAAAACCGCAAGTCCAATTGCTTTGATATTACATATATAGGTACTACATGTGGATCTCTCTCAGATTTGTTCATTTTGTAATGATATCTTTAGTTCTCTAATTTTAATGAATATTTTTGTCATTTTTGGTAAAAAGTGATATTTTCAACTTCTTGTTAAAAACCGCAAGTCCAACTGCTTTGATATTACATATATAGGTACTATATGTGGACCTCTCTCAGATTTGTTCATTTTGTAATGATATCTTTAATTCTCTAATTTTGGTGAATATTTTTGTCATTTGTGGTAAAAAGTGATATTTTCGACTTCTTGTTAAAAACCACAAGTCCAATTGCTTTGATATTACATACATAGGTACTACATGTGGACTACTCTCAAATTTGTTCATTTTGTAATGATATCGTTAATTCTCTAATTTTGGTGAATATTTTTGTCATTTTTGGTAAAAAGTGATATTTTCAACTTCTTGTTAAAAACCACAAGTCCAATTGCTTTGATATTACATATATAGGTACTACATGTGGACCTCTCTCAGATTTATTCATTTTGTAATGATATCTTTAATTCTCTAATTTTGGTGAATATTTTTGTCATTTTTGGTAAAAAGTGTTATTTTCTTCTTGTTAAAAACCACAATCATTTATGGTGAAAAATGATATTTTTGAATTCTTGTTGAAAACAGCAAGTCCCATTGCATTGATACTATGCATATTGTTCATTTTCTAATGATGTCTTCTGTTCTTTAATTGAAATGTGCATTGCTAACAGCGGAGCTATCTCAGCCGAGAGGCTGCTTGTTATTGTTGAATTACTGGTCTTTCTATTTCACAGCCCAAATCTTATGCCAAAGGCTGTAAAATTGTCTGTAAACTAGAAAAAAGCGATCTGGATGCTTTTAGAAACATATTTGTGCAACAGAACAAATATATACTAGATTTGGAAAGGAGAATACGTAGTCTTGAATCCAAGATTAGTTTTAACGATGGCTGTATGGAAAATGTACCACCTGGTATTTCCGAAGAGCACTGTGAAGTCACACATTCTCCACCGCAAGCTCCGCCATATGAATCTGAATCAGATCGGCTTAATTCAATTATTATTGGAGATTCACTTCTTCGAGATATTGATTCAAGTAGATTATACAAAACCAAAGTGATTGCAATGTCAGGGGCACTTTTCCCGGATGTTTCAAGGTGTATTGACAATATGTCAGAATTGATTGCAAAGAGTGACTCGGTTATCATCCATTGTGGAACCAATGATGTTCAGAATTTTATTTTTGAACATGACATCGTTAACGAATGCACATCATCTGTTAACAAAGTTAAAGCTATTAATCCAGCAACCAAGATTTTTATTTCAAGTGTGTGTTCAAGAGACAACTATTTGCGTGCAGCTGTGAATTCATTAAACCGATCACTTTGACTCGTGGCGGAAAACAATGGTGCTTCTTTCATTGACAATGACACAATATTACGTAACAATGTTGGTAATTAACACTAACTTATACAGTGACAAGGTTCATTTGAATGCCCGGGGTACAGGCAGGTTGGTGGGAAATTTTAATACCGTGTGTCATATCACTCGATCCATCCAGTTTTCAAACCAACGTAATAGTGCTCATCGTAGAAGTATCCATGGGGATAATTTGAATCCTCATATCCACTCTAATAGCAGACGACGTGTGACGTGCTACAGCTGTGGTAGTGTTGGTCATACTTCCCACGTGTGTAATTTAAATAGGCAGCAGCACAACAGTAGCGATGTAAGGTGTTACAATTGCGGCGAGGCAGGCCATACAGTTTGCGTATGTCGTCAAGTAACAGGTATTCGATGCTGGAGTTGTGGGAAAACGGGTCACAAGCAGAAACACTGTAACTTTTAGATATCTGGCCAGGATGAGACGGCCGTTTCTAGCCACTCCAGTTGTAGTGTTTCGGACAATTGCAATCTCATGAATAATTTAAACCTCCAGAATGGTCTGAGGCTTGGGTTTATTAATATTAACCATTTATCTAACAAAATTGATGAGCTTAATTTGATACTTACTGCTGATTGTAAAAAACAAGTCGACTTATTTTTTGTATGTGAAACCTTTCTCAATTCGTCTTACCATGACAATGAGTTTCATATTAATGGTTTCAATTTAATTAGACAGGACTGTCCAAATGGGAGAGGGGGTGGGCTTGTGGCTTTCATCAGCTCCGACTTTTTTTTCAGTCGTAAACTTGACCTTGAGAACAATTTTCTTGAAATTATGTGGATTGAATTAACTCCACCCAGTTGTAGGTCTATTTTACTTGATTGCGTTTATAGACCTCCAAGTACTGTTCATAACATAGATGTGCTGTTAGCTCATAACATTGAAAAAGCTTACCTAGAAGGCAAAGAAATGTATATTTTTGGTGACTTTAATTATGATGTTCCATCTAATTGTACTCACTACTTGTTTAATTGCTTAGCTGACTTAGGCTTTTCTCAAATTATTAATGGTGTTACGAGGCCTGCGTCCGGTAAATGTCTGGACCATGTTTATGTCAATTATAATGAAAATGTTAATTTGGCTCTCATTCACAACTTGGGTATTTCAGACCATAACCCTATATTCGTGGTTCGCAAACTCCGTTCCTTCCCTCAATCAAACAATCATGTTTCTATTCGTTATAGCAATTTCAAAGTGTTCGTTGAGTCTCTATTTTTGGCTGACTTTCGGAACACGCCTCTAATTTCCGTACACAACATTACTGATACTAATTTAGCTTTTGAGACTTGGCATTCTATTTTTAATAATATTTCTGATTCGCATGCTCCATTTGTTTGTAGACGTTTGAAAAAATTACGACTGCCAGGATGGCTGAATACGGACATTCTACTTAAAATTAGAGAAAGAGACAAACTTCGGAGGCGTGCACGTACTTTGGGTGATATTACTGTCCTAAACCAATATAGAGCCAAACATAATCTGGTAGTTAATTTAATCAAGGCCGCTAATAAAAACCATTATATTCAACTTATCAAAATCAATAGCTCCAATAGTGCCGCCTTGTGGAAAACCCTTAACGATTTGATCAGTGGTGGTAAATCTAACTCTCTCAATGTTCATATTTCAGTTGGCAATAACTTCGAAAAAATTGTTAATAATTTCAATACATATTTCGCTTCTGTTGCCGACAAGTTACGACCCAATGTCTCAGTGGGTGATTCATATTTTACGAATTTACGGAAATTTATTGAACCCAAATTGACCAATACTCGACAATTTGTTATTCCACCGGTCACATGCCAGTTCGTGAAGAACCAACTGTTTTCACTATCCAGTTCTAAGTCAGCTGGTCTTGACAGTACATCATCTAAACTTTTGCGCATTTCTGCTCCATTCATTTGTGAAAGTATTGTTTATTTATTCAACCTCAGCATTTCATCAGGTATTTTTCCAGACATGTTTAAGCATGCCAAAGTTATTCCATTACACAAGGGCGGATCCCAGGACTTGTGTAATTTTCGTCCAATTTCGCTTCTCCCAATAATCTCAAAAATCTTTGAAAAACACGTGCATAATCACTTATACCATTATTTGAACAGTAATGATTTAATTTCTAAATCACAGTCAGGTTTTCGGAAATCACATTCTTGCCATACAGCTATGATTAAGCTATGCGATGCATTACTTAGCAATATGGATGATGGCTTATTGTGTGGTTTGCTTTTCCTTGATTTAAGCAAGGCGTTTGATATGGTAGATAAACATGTATTATTAAATAAGCTCTCAATTTATGGCATTTCTCCAATCTTCCTTGTTTGGTTTAATTCTTATTTAACTGACAGAAAGCAAGTTGTGTATTTGACGGGTAAACAGTCGGATGCTGTCAATATTCGACATGGCGTACCACAGGGTTCGATTTTAGGACCATTATTATTTCTTCTATTTATTAATGACCTACCATTATTTCTTGAAAACAGTTCCATTGATATGTATGCGGACGATCAAACTCTGTTATCATCTGGTCCAAGTATCAATGTAGTCACAAAGTGCATTAATGATGATGTTTGGCCAATTTTGCGTTGGGTTAATTGCAATTACATGTCAATCAACACATCTAAATCAAAATCTATGCTTGTTGGATCCCGCCAAAGGCTAAATAATATTGGTGAAGATTTTTTGGTTAACTTCAATGGTGAAATAATTAAAACAGTCAGTTTCGAAAAGTCGCTTGGGTGGTTTTAGATAAAACTCTATCATGGGATCATCATGTTGATATGCTTTGTAAAAAGCTTAGCCAAAGATTTGGTGTTCTTATGAGAGTTCGTAGCTTCTTATCTATTTCCGTCAGAAGAACATTGTATTTTTCATTTCAGTCCTTATTGGACTATTGCTGTATAGTATGAGGCAATACAAGTCAATCAAATTTATGTCGGGTGTATAAGCTTCAGAAAAGGGCAGTTCGTGTGATTTCCTCTGACAACTTTAGCCAATCGTCGTTTGAACTGTTCAAAAAACATAGCATCTTGCCTATCAATTACAGAATTTCATATTTTCTAGGTGTCGTAATGTATATGGCAACCAATGGCTTGGCGCCTTTATATATAAGTCAAATGTTCAGTCATATCTCCCAAACCCATAAGTATAGTACACATTCCTCTCTTAAAGGGGCACCTTCCAGTTAAGCCTAATCTCACAACAAATTTACTTTCTGGATTAAAATAACAATGGATAACAAAAGATAGATTAACATTGTAAACAACATAAACAATAGTTTCCCATGATTCTTTGGTGCAATCCCTGGGATTGAGCGGTTCCCCTTTAAAAATAATTTACGCATTACGAAATGGAAAACATCCATGGGCCAGAGGACATTTCAGTATAGAGGTGTAACCCTATGGAATAACTTGCCATTCCATATCAGAAATTCAGCCTCTTTAGGCATTTTTAAGAAAACATACAAAATTTATCTGAGTGAAAAATTTGTTGTAAATGGCTCAAGCCTATAATATGTATATTGTGTTTTTTGTCCCGACAGAGGGCCCAATGAAAATTACTTTATTGTATATTGGCCTACCCTCTTTAAATAAATCGTTAAATAAATAAATAAAATAAAATAAATTAAATGCTCATAAAATATTTCAAATTGTGATATATAGAAGAGTTATTTATGGTAGAGATAATAATCTCATTCCTTGTTGTTAAAGGTCATATACTCGCCATAGAGGGTGCTATATTGCTGATCTGTATCAGAGACAGCATTGTCCTGATCAAAAACTTAATATAGATTAATATTCTATTTTACAAATTGGATAAAGAGTGTGTAGTAAGATGATAAACCAGGGCATGATAGGAATCTATGCTCAAAAGCTTGTATATTTTATCACACACCCACCCCACCCACCTGGCAGATTTCAATTATAATTTCAACAAATCTACTGAATAACATTACAGAGTGTGGGATACATGATGATGTTAGTGGGAGTACTTCTCTGTACTTTACATACTGTGCACTCTAATGTTATGTAGTCAGTATTGGCTTGTTTTCACTCAAATTTAGTACATTTTCTAGTAAATAGATTTCTGATTTGGTGATTGAGTGGATTGGGGTTGCAGAAAACAATGACATTCCATTTGAGGACAGTAATGGGAAAGAGGAAGGTCAAAAGATTTTTCTTCTGAGGTTGCTGAGGGGTTTCCACTTGAGCAGAACACCACTATTCTTAATATATTTTAAGAGGGAATGACTCCAACATGGCTGCTAATTTTTTAGCATCAAAGTCTAATTGACAATCCAATTGCTGACTTCATTGTATATTTGTCATCAAGTAGTGGTAGTACCAGGGGGTGTATATTTCAATATTTTATTTTTTAATCTTTTACTGCCATTTTCAATGTTTGGCCCATTACATTTCCTGTTTATATTTTCTTTTACATAAGTATTGACCATCTGTCTGATCCAAACCTGAAAAATCTGTGAATTTTGACATGACATGACAACAAAATAATTGTCTTAATATTTTGGTTTGAAAATATGAAAAGTAATAGTAACTTCACTGTAAACCCGGTATTTCAACAACTATTTTCCCTTCTTAATACTTCTGTATATCCAGGTATGATGATCTAAAATAATCCTAAATATCTATTAATGTTTGTTTGTTAATTGATTTGTTATTTACTATTGTCTGTAGATCGAATACTATACTGAAGCATATAAGATGTTTGATGAAATGTCTGGTCAGCTTTCTGATGGACAGAATTTGACGATGACAAACGAAGCATACGAAGATCAACTACACCAAAAATTAAATGAGATCAGAGCTTTGTCTATTGTTGTTGATGACTAAAGAGTATGTGCCAAGAGGTTCCATCAGATGATTAATGTTGTTAGCTGCTCACCTTTGTCTAGTAAAGACAAAATACACTCAAATAAGAGAAGCTGAATTTGATTTTTAATCTCATATAAATCTCTATATTTTATTTAAGGATTTTCTGAGATAAAATTGATCAGCATTGTTGAATTAAAGTTTGCTGTTAAATCGGTTGATACTACCCTGTTTCAAATAAGCCTCTAAAAGTCTTAGGGATGGCAAGTAAGCTAGCAACAACAACCTAGCAACAACCCCTCACATATTTGTGACAAACAAAACAATGTTAATACCGAGATGGATGGAAAATAAAACTGTGCGAGTATTTTTTATTTACAGTAGTTGCATTTCATTGTTTATATTTTTAGAAAAATTTTATACCATTTTTTTTTAGCTCCGCTGTCGACTTTGTCGAGTGGAGCTTATCATATGAGTGATTGTCCGTCGTCGTCGTCGTCCGTGTCAATGTTTTACTTTTTCGACTTCTTCTTGAAAACTACAAGCCTGAATGCTTTGATACTTGGTGTATATGTACCTTGGGTAGACCTCTCTTAGGTTTGTTCATTTCATGTTGATATCTTCAATTCTCTAATTTTGGTGAATATTTTTGTCATTTTTGGTAAAAAGTGATATTTTCGACTTCTTGTTAAAAACCGCAAGTGCAATTGCTTTGATATTACATATATAGGTACTACATGTGGACCTCTCTCAGATTTGTTCATTTTGTAATGATATCTTTAATTCTCTAATTTTGGTGAATATTTTTATCATTTTTGGTAAAAAGTGATATTTTCGACTTCTTGTTAAAAACCGCAAGTCCAATTGCTTTGATACTACATATATAGGTACTACATGTGAACCTCTCTCAGATTTGTTCATTTCGTGATGATATCTTCAATTCTCTAATTTTGGTGAATATTTTTGTAATTTTTGGTAAAAAGTGATATTTTCGATTTCTTGTTAAAAACCACAAGTCCGATTGCTTTGATATTACATATATAGGTACTACATGTGGACCTCTCTCAGATTTGTTCATTTTGTAATGATATCTTTAGTTCTCTAATTTTGGTGAATATTTTTGTAATTTTTGGTAAAAAGTGATATTTTCGACTTCTTGTTAAAAACCAATAGTTCAATTGCTTTGATATTACATATTTAGATACTACATGTAGACCTTTCTCAGATTTGTTCATTTCGTGATGGTATCTTCGATTCTATAATTTTGGTGAATATTTTTGTCATTTTTGGTAAAAAGTGATATTTTCGACTTCTTGTAAAAAACCAATAGTCTGATTGCTTTGATATTACATATATAGGTACTACATGTGGACCTCTCTCAGATTTGTTCATTTTGTGATGATATCTTCAATTCTCTAACTTTGGTGAATATTTTGGTCATTTTTGGTAGAAAGTGATATTTTCGACTTCTTGTTAAAAACTGTAAGTCCGATTGCTTTGATACTATACATATTGTTCATTTTCTAATGATGTCTTCAGTTCTTTAATTGAAATGTGCATTGCTAACAGCGGAGCTATCTCAGCCGATAGGCTGCTTGTTTTCTAGTTACCTGCGAGTCCAGTTTTCATGTTTGTTTGATAATTGTGGTTGTGATAATCATAATGGATATTAACATTTATGTCAGAGTGTGTTAGTACACCGGAAAATAAATACACAAATATGTAACTGTAGATTCAAATATGAACATTTGAAATGTTTGTACTAAATCAAAGAAAAGATTAATTACATTGAACAAAAACGTCCACACTACAGAGTAGGTTTATACATTGTATCTGGTATTAAAGTTATCACTCTGCCAAATTTCAAACAAGAACAACTTACAGTAGTCCCTACCTACATAAACTACTGGGAAAAGTTTGATGGGAGAATGGAACTGGACACTTACATATGAAACACGACACGACACACCAAGAGACGTCATATGGAACAACATTTTCTTACCTTTGATGTTTACAGTAAATACACTTGCATGTATTCTTTAGTGTGTTTGGTTTATGCATGATACCTGTAAAGTCCTGTTCTTTTTAACCTTTCAGTAAATGCTGAGTGTGGGTTGACTCCGAAATCATACTAAGTGTTATGTTGATTACCATATTGTGTGGGATAGAATTAAGGTCAATATGTTTACAAACTTGTCTTCAGTTCTAACATTTGAAAAAAACATCAGTCACAACTTACTTTTTTTTTAATTATATCTTACTGAATGATTAAACAACTGAAATGTCCTCGTCCTCTGTATGGAATTGAAGTGAATTTTCACTAGTACATGGAAATACTACAAAAACTATATTGATAGAAATCTGCTAGGAAAACTCAACCAGGTATTGGTTCATGTCAAAGTAACTCAATCTTTCATGTCATCATTTTTCTACAGGTTTGATATAATGGACATAATTACATGTTGCTTTGAAAAATGTTTATTTTTTTTAAAGGTGACAAAAGTTGACACTGGCATTCATAAGGGAAAACATAACAAGTCTATGTAATATACATTCCCTGTTATCAAAGCAAAGAAATTTGGAATGAAAATATCCAGAGTTGTGACACAAAACACTATCTTGTATCATTCCAATGACAAGGTAACTAGTCACCTAGAATTACAAGACTTGTATAGTGATATACTGTAAGTGAAAATATAAGTATTGAACTGTGCACAGACCAAAAAAACAAACTCCCTATGATTTACCCTTTAAAACAGTGCATCATGGGACAAAAGTTTGCATGTTCTTGGACCAGTTTGAAATATTTACTGCATTGTGTAACTTAATGTTTAGCGTGTCCACCCAGCTTCAAAGTTGGGAATATGGAATTTAGACAAAAGGGGCATAAAGTTGTTCCTGTTCTCAGTGCATGTATTCTTGTTACTTGCGTCCATTCCAGATTTGTAATTAAGCTTTGATGATATGTGTAATTATTAAACTTACCACTGTACATCATTGTATTCCAGTACTCTGTGCAATAAATTGAAATAGTACACTTTCACTTTTTTTAAGATTGTTTCATTTTGTAATACCCAATGAATTTACAGGCCAGACGTAAACTGGATCCCCCAACATGGAATATCAGTTATGCGAGATTGAAATAATAAATTCTGGCTTCTTTCTGTTACAAGTATGTTATATGGATTAACAATTGTGTGTCCAGAACAAGCTTTTCTTGGTAGGTCTGTTTTGCCGAGTGTGATTCAGTTTGCACAGCGCCCTCAAGAATTTAGACCCTAAATGAGAATATCCAACTACAGAGGGCAGCATACATTAACATGAAAGTGACCAACGAGACAACTTAAGTGTTGGAAATCGTATTTAATATGAAAATAGTACTATATGCTCATTACGCAATTCCATTAATAACTGCAATTTGTTTTGAATACAACAATAAATAAGTTCATAGCAGATAATCTAAAGAAAATTACAAGACTCAAAGCTGTATATGACCCAGTAATATTCTGATGGTTCTTCCACATGTGTTTTATTCAGTATCCATGCCACCTCAATGCAATTGACCTATCTATCTATAAACAATGTATAGATAGTGAACATCTTTCATCAACTCTGCAATTTACATTTTAATCTCATGGTTGTACCATCCAACGGACTGTAAAACTGAGTTTATGGTTAGAACTGTGGAATAACACAGGTAAAGCATTTGCCAAAAATCATGTACTTTGACAGTAATAGCATCCAAAAATAATTCATAATCAGTCTCTGTTTTATCAGGTCTTTATGGAAGCCTGTTGTTGGGTAAACAAATTTATCGGCCTGCAATGCAGGAACCTGAAATCTCAACTCACTGTCAAAATGATAGCATCAACATAACTATTTACAAAACTCTACAGCTATGATAAAGAAGGAAGTAAATACTCTTGCATTTCAATTGTGTAATTATAAATGTATTATACCCCACTTAATATGGTACAAATAAAATTTGGAAATACTAGTCTTATCACATATTGCTGAAGACATTATTTTAGTACCCTTACAAACAATATATACATGGCAAGATTGCATAAAAATGAAAACTAAAATGTATTGGTTAGGTAAATTAAAAAGCACTGCCTGCATACTGCATGTAAAATGGTACATCATAGCAAATCTGGAATTATTAAAAAAAATTTTAAAACAACTGCCCAGAAAGGAAATTGTAAAGAAATACAATGTTTAATCTATTAAAGTGAACAAGAGGCCACAAATCTTATTTTCTTTGATTCTAATGAATTCACTGTATACCTCAGAGCAGCATAGTCTGCAGCAGAATTATAATACATTAAAATAGAAGTAAAATAAAACCTACACAATGAATAGTTATTTAATGCCACAATGTTGGAGAGTTTTTGATTTTTCAGGATTGTCTCAAATGTTTTTTTTCTAGGACTAAACTAACACAATATGCCATTTTCAGCATCAGGGAAAAATACAAAGTTTATTCGAAATTTTGTTTGTGTCTATTTTGTATAGAAATAGAAAGGTTGCCAAATATTGCACAAACTAACAGCACTCGGTATTGCAGAATGTATACAGCACCGAGTCACTCAGCTGTGTTTTATATCCTTCCACAAACTAACAGCTTTCGGTATTGCAGAATGAATACAGCACCGAGTCACTCAGCTGTGTTTTATATCCTTCCACAAACTAACAGCTTTCGGTATTGGAGAATGAATACAGCACCGAGTCACTCAGCTGTGTTTTATATCCTTCCACAAACTAACAGCTTTCGGTATTGCAGAATGAATACAGCACCGAGTCACTCAGCTGTGTTTTATATCCTTCCACAAACTAACAGCTTTCGGTATTGCAGAATGAATACAGCACCGAGTCACTCGGCTGTGTTTTATATCCTTCCACAAACTAACAGCTTTCAGTATTGCAGAATGAATACAGCACCGAGTCACTCAGCTGTGTTTTATATCCTTCCACAAACTAACAGCTTTCAGTATTGCAGAATGAATACAGCACCGAGTCACTCAGCTGTGTTTTATATCCTTTCACAAACTAACAGCTTTCGGTATTGCAGAATGAATACAGAACTGAGTCACTCAGCTGTGTTTTATATCTTTCCACAAACTAACAGCTTTCGGTATTGCAGAATGAATACAGCACCGAGTCACTCAGCTGTGTTTTATATCCTTCCACAAACTAACAGCTTTCAGTATTGCAGAATGAATACAGAACTGAGTCACTCAGCTGTTTTTTA
Organism: Saccoglossus kowalevskii; assembly: GCF_978046115.1. NCBI lineage: Eukaryota > Metazoa > Hemichordata > Enteropneusta > Harrimaniidae > Saccoglossus > Saccoglossus kowalevskii. Next base: position 35,794,635 of record NC_140650.1, read on the forward strand.
TATCCTTCCACAAACTAACAGCTTTCAGTATTGCAGAATGAATACAGAACTGAGTCACTCAGCTGTGTTTTATATCCTTCCACAAACTAACAGCTTTCGGTATTGCAGAATGAATACAGCACCGAGTCACTCAGCTGTGTTTTATATCCTTCCACAAACTAACAGCTTTCGGTATTGCAGAATGAATACAGCACCGAGTCACTCAGCTGTGTTTTATATCCTTCCACAAACTAACAGCTTTCAGTATTGCAGAATGAATACAGCACAGAGTCACTCAGCTGTGTTTTATATCCTTCCACAAACTAACAGCTTTCAGTATTGCAGAATGAATACAGCACCGAGTCACTCAGCTGTGTTTTATATCCTTTCACAAACTAACAGCTTTCGGTATTGCAGAATGAATACAGAACTGAGTCACTCAGCTGTGTTTTATATCTTTCCACAAACTAACAGCTTTCGGTATTGCAGAATGAATACAGCACCGAGTCACTCAGCTGTGTTTTATATCCTTCCACAAACTAACAGCTTTCAGTATTGCAGAATGAATACAGAACTGAGTCACTCAGCTGTTTTTTATATCCTTCCACAAACTAACAGCTTTCAGTATTGCAGAATGAATACAGAACTGAGTCACTCAGCTGTGTTTTATATCCTTCCACAAACTAACAGCTTTCGGTATTGCAGAATGAATACAGCACCGAGTCATTCAGCTGTGTTTTATATCCTTCCACAAACCAACAGCATTCAGTATTGCAGGATGTATACAGAACCAAGTCACTCAGCTGTGTTTTATATCCTTCCACTTTCAGCATGGGCTTTTACAAATGCTATTGCTGCCAGCTCCTTACAGAATTCTTCTAACACGATAACTCCTTCCATGAGTTCAATGTATGATGAACTGTCAAAGTAGAAGTAAAATTTTAGTTACTGTTGGTGGTCAGAATTATTTGAACAATCTGAACCATGAAAATAGTTTTAATGAACATGTTTCAGTATCATATGATATTTTTGTTTCTCCTATTACATAGTTAGTCATGGTATAATCACTAAAACAGTCCAAATAACAATGTTGTTGTCTGAGTAAGTCATCAAATACACCATTTTGTTCCTTCTATCTCATAGCTAGTCATGGTATAATCACTAAAACAGTCCAAATAACAATGTTGTTGTCTGAGTAAGTCATCAAATACACCATTTTGTTCCTCCTATCTCATAGCTAGTCATGGTATAATCACTAAAACAGTCCAAATAACAATGTTGTTGTCTAAGTAAGTCATCAAATACACCATTTTGTTTCTCCTATCTCATAGCTAGTTATGCTATAATCACTAAAACAGTCCAAATAACAATGTTGTTGTCTGAGTAAGTCATCAAATACACCATTTTGTTTCTCCTATCACATAGCTAGTCATGGTATAATCACTAAAACAGTCCAAATAACAATTGTTGTTGTCTGAGTAAGTCATCAAATACACCATTTAGTTTCTCCTATCACAGAGCATGTGGTATCATAGTTGGTTCACGTTGTGTTTCACATGAATTGCTAGTTTCTTTAGAGTAACCTACAAACACTTTACCTTTCTTCTTCCGTCATCTCAGTCAGCTGTTTACGTACTTGTATACATTGTATTTGGAAATGTGGCATGGCTTTCACTCTGGACTTCAGGTCAGACACCAACTGTGAAATAAAGTTATATTAAATCACAACAGTCAAATATTGAGCATATCTCATTATTTGTTCATGACCAACCCAAAAAGCTTAACACAGGTTTTTATCAAATATTAATTTTATGGTTTTCACTACCAGATACATCCATAGAGGTTTTATGGAAGACTAAATTCTATGGTTTTCACTACCAGGTACATCCATAGAGGTGTTATGGAAGACTAAATTCTATGGTTTTCACTACCAGGTACATTCATAGAGGTTTTATGGAATACTAAATTCTATGGTTTTCACTACCAGGTACATCCATAGAGGTTTTATGGAATACTAAATTCTATGGTTTTCACTACCAGATACATCCATAGAGGTTTTATGGAATACTAAATTCTATGGTTTTCACATTCATTCATGATTCCATACTTACTCTACATAAGACTGTATACAATGACCGACATCCTGGTTCTAGGCGTAGATACGGATCCAGCATAAATTCATGTGTATGCGGATGTGGAAACTGAGCCAGTTTAGCCATCACCGATGTCAATTGTAGATTGACTTCATATGGCTGATCAGAAAAAATTCAAAAACAAATTTAGAGAATAATTCCATAATATTTTTCAGTAGTAAGATATTTATAATTTATATTTTTTTGTTTTGTTTTTGTAAACATGAAAAGATCGCTCACCTGATCCAGCAATTGAGAGAGTTTATCAAAAAGCACCTTAAGGAATACGCCTTCATAGAATGCATGACTGTAATCTATTTTGTCCACTGGTTTGGGATATGTAGGCCACTCCCATCGTAAACATTGCACAGAACACTCCCTAAACTACAATAACAGAGAAGAACATAGAATGCATGACTGTAATCTATTTTGTCCACTGGTTTGGGATATGTAGGCCACTCCCATCGTAAACATTGCACAGAACACTCCCTAAACTACAATAACAGAGAAGAACATAGAATGCATGACTGTAATCTATTTTGTCCACTGGTTTGGGATATGTAGGCCACTCCCATCGTAAACATTGCACAAAACACTCCCTAAACTACAATAACAGAGAAGAACATAGAATGCATGACTGTAATCTATTTTGTCCACTGGTTTGGGATATGTAGGCCACTCCCATCGTAAACATTGCACAGAACACTCCCTAAACTACAATAACAGAGAAGAACATAGAATGCATGACTGTAATCTATTTTGTCCACTGGTTTGGGATATGTAGGCCACTCCCATCGTAAACATTGTACAGAACACTCCCTAAACTACAATAACAGAGAAGAAAATCAGGCACTGATGGTGAAGTGATTGATATTCTGTGGTACAACAAATGAGATGTTGGTTGAAATACCTCTGCTGTATTTCCTTAAAAATCTGAATCTATCTTGGTAAATATGAAAATTATTGAGTTGATATTGACACATTGTATATACAACATTAAAACAAACCTGAATGCAGGTAAGTGTGAACCAAATGAACCTGCACATCACATTTATTTAATAAACAGTAACAGTATATTTGAACCAACATCAAAAATAGGAAACTGCAGATGTTTTCTGCAAGACACATGCACACCAAATATTAGAAAGAAGTGACATTTTTGCACTCTGGTTATCAATTTTTAGCATATTCTGGTACTAAATCTGGTACTACATCTGGTCCTAATTCTGGTACTACTCTGGTACTACCGGTACTCTGGTACTAATTCTGGTACTACTCTGGTACTAATTCTGGTACTACTCTGGTACTAATTCTGTACTACCGGTACTCTGGTACTAATTCTGGTACTACTCTGGTACTAATTTTGGTAGTACTCTGGTACTAATTCTGGTACTACTTTTGGTACTAATTTTGATACTAATTTTGGTACTACTCTGGTACTAATTCTGGTACAAATTCTGGTACTAATTCTGGTACTATTTTGGTACTAATTCTGGTATTGCTTACCTGTCTGTGTGCATCTCTAAGATAGGTATCGTATCCACTGTCACCAGCAGAAGATGATTTAGCATATTCTGGTACTAAACTGAGATAACTACAAAGAAAAACAATTAAACATAATTAGTAATAAGAATGTAATTTAGGGAAGATGTTGCTTTTTTCTACATAGCTAGGATATGTTTGTTCATGGATACTGAAAATTTATTATATTAATTTAAGAATATACAACCTGATAGATGATGTGATGTACTAGTATGTGTGAAGTTTGAACTTGATTGGTTCAGGCATGTATGAGATATGTGGAACTGAATTTGTTTAAACAAGATGACTGCTAGTCAGCCATTTTGGATTAGATCGAGACAAAAAGTGATTTCTGATGTACATGTGTAGTTTGAACTTGACTGGTCCAGGCATGATAAAGTTGAGAATCCGGAACTGCATTCTTTGGAACAAAATCGCCACCAGTCGGCCGACTGTTGAAACTAATAGAAAAAACTTCTGTGTGCTGACGGTATTGGAGGCATGAAGTACAAATAAGGAATCTTGTATTTATTAGTATATTAGATGCACATATTCAATACACATAAAGCAAAAATTGTGTTTATTGCATGCAAAATCATTGAAATATGTCGTATTTTGACCATAGACTTGTCTTAGCCTTTTATACATGTATTTACAGTAAGGTGCTTCTAATAGAGCAAATAAAACATTTAAAAATAAAACTGGTTTAACAATTATAAATATTTAATGATATTTTCTTCGTCATATATCTTGTCAGACAACAAAATTATAGCACTAGTTGCATGTCCCTCTCTGCAATAGTACTTAGGATACTACAGTTATGCATATTAATGAGATCACATGACCATACAGTTATCTGGTACATTAGTCATAACACATTGTCAGATCTGCAGCAGTGCTTATTACATTACAGTTCTGCATATTAATGAGATCACATGACCATACAGTTATCTGGTACATTAGTCATAACACATTGTCAGATCTGCAGCAGTGCTTATTACATTACAGTTATGCATAGTAATGAGATCACATGACCATACAGTTATCTGGTACATTAGTCATAACACATTGTCAGATCTGCAGCAGTGCTTATTACATTACAGTTATGCATATTATTGAGATCACATGACCATACAGTTATCTGGTACATTAGTCATAACACATTGTCAGATCTGCAGCAGTGCTTATTACATTACAGTTATGCATATTATTGAGATCACATGACCATATAGTTATCTGGTACATTAGTCATAACACATTGTCAGATACCTTCATTATAACACTAATTGTATGTTACTATCTGCAGCAGTGCTTATTACATTACAGTTATGCATATTATTGAGATCACATGACCATACAGTTATCTGGTACATTAGTCATAACACATTGTCAGATCTGCAGCAGTGCTTATTACATTACAGTTATGCATATTATTGAGATCACATGACCATACAGTTATCTGGTACATTAGTCATAACACATTGTCAGATACCTTCATTATAACACTAATTGTATGTTACTATCTGCAGCAGTGCTTATTACATTACAGTTATGCATATTATTGAGATCACATGACCATACAGTTATCTGGTACATTAGTCATAACACATTGTCAGATCTGCAGCAGTGCTTATTACATTACAGTTATGCATATTATTGAGATCACATGACCATACAGTTATCTGGTACATTAGTCATAACACATTGTCAGATCTGCAGCAGTGCTTATTACATTACAGTTATGCATATTATTGAGATCACATGACCATACAGTTATCTGGTACATTAGTCATAACACATTGTCAGATCTGCAGCAGTGCTTATTACATTACAGTTATGCATATTATTGAGATCACATGACCATACAGTTATCTGGTACATTAGTCATAACACATTGTCAGATCTGCAGCAGTGCTTATTACATTACAGTTATGCATATTATTGAGATCACAAGACCATACAGTTATCTGGTACATTAGTCATAACACATTGTCAGATCTGCAGCAGTGCTTATTACATTACAGTTATGCATATTATTGAGATCACATGACCATATAGTTATCTGGTACATTAGTCATAACACATTGTCAGATACCTTCATTATAACACTAATTGTATGTTACTATCTGCAGCAGTGCTTATTACATTACAGTTATGCATATTATTGAGATCACATGACCATACAGTTATCTGGTACATTAGTCATAACACATTGTCAGATCTGCAGCAGTGCTTATTACATTACAGTTATGCATAGTAATGAGATCACATGACCATACAGTTATCTGGTACATTAGTCATAACACATTGTCAGATCTGCAGCAGTGCTTATTACATTACAGTTATGCATAGTAATGAGATCACATGACCATACAGTTATCTGGTACATTAGTCATAACACATTGTCAGATCTGCAGCAGTGCTTATTACATTACAGTTATACATAGTAATGAGATCACATGACCATACAGTTATCTGGTACATTAGTCATAACACATTGTCAGATCTGCAGCAGTGCTTATTACATTACAGTTATGCATAGTAATGAGATCACATGACCATACAGTTATCTGGTACATTAGTCATAACACATTGTCAGATCTGCAGCAGTGCTTATTACATTACAGTTATGCATAGTAATGAGATCACATGACCATACAGTTATCTGGTACATTAGTCATAACACATTGTCAGATCTGCAGCAGTGCTTATTACATTACAGTTATGCATAGTAATGAGATCACATGACCATACAGTTATCTGGTACATTAGTCATAACACATTGTCAGATCTGCAGCAGTGCTTATTACATTACAGTTATGCATAGTAATGAGATCACATGACCATATAGTTATCTGGTACATTAGTCATAACACATTTTCAGATCTGCAGCAGTGCTTATTACATTACAGTTATGCATATTATTGAGATCACATGACCATATAGTTATCTGGTACATTAGTCATAACACATTTTCAGATCTGCAGCAGTGCTTATTACATTACAGTTATGCATATTATTGAGATCACATGACCATATAGTTATCTGGTACATTAGTCATAACACATTGTCAGATCTGCAGCAGTGCTTATTACATTACAGTTATGCATATTATTGAGATCACATGACCATATAGTTATCTGGTACATTAGTCATAACACATTGTCAGATCTGCAGCAGTGCTTATTATATTACAGTTATGCATATTATTGAGATCACATGACCATATAGTTATCTGGTACATTAGTCATAACACATTGTCAGATACCTTCATTATGACACTAATTGTATGTTACTATCTGCAGCAGTGCTTATTACATTACAGTTATGCATATTATTGAGATCACATGACCATATAGTTATCTGGTACATTAGTCATAACACATTGTCAGATCTGCAGCAGTGCTTATTACATTACAGTTATGCATATTATTGAGATCACATGACCATATAGTTATCTGGTACATTAGTCATAACACATTGTCAGATCTGCAGCAGTGCTTATTACATTACAGTTATGCATATTATTGAGATCACATGACCATACAGTTATCTGGTACATTAGTCATAACACATTGTCAGATCTGCAGCAGTGCTTATTACATTACAGTTATGCATATTATTGAGATCACATGACCATATAGTTATCTGGTACATTAGTCATAACACATTGTCAGATACCTTCATTATAACACTAATTGTATGTTACTATCTGCAGCAGTGCTTATTACATTACAGTTATGCATATTATTGAGATCACATGACCATACAGTTATCTGGTACATTAGTCATAACACATTGTCAGATCTGCAGCAGTGCTTATTACATTACAGTTATGCATATTATTGAGATCACATGACCATACAGTTATCTGGTACATTAGTCATAACACATTGTCAGATCTGCAGCAGTGCTTATTACATTACAGTTATGCATATTATTGAGATCACATGACCATACAGTTATCTGGTACATTAGTCATAACACATTGTCAGATCTGCAGCAGTGCTTATTACATTACAGTTATGCATATTATTGAGATCACATGACCATACAGTTATCTGGTACATTAGTCATAACACATTGTCAGATCTGCAGCAGTGCTTATTACATTACAGTTATGCATATTATTGAGATCACATGACCATACAGTTATCTGGTACATTAGTCATAACACATTGTCAGATCTGCAGCAGTGCTTATTACATTACAGTTATGCATATTATTGAGATCACATGACCATATAGTTATCTGGTACATTAGTCATAACACATTGTCAGATACCTTCATTATAACACTAATTGTATGTTACTATCTGCAGCAGTGCTTATTACATTACAGTTATGCATATTATTGAGATCACATGACCATACAGTTATCTGGTACATTAGTCATAACACATTGTCAGATACCTTCATTATAACACTAATTGTATGTTACTATCTGCAGCAGTGCTTATTACATTACAGTTATGCATATTATTGAGATCACATGACCATACAGTTATCTGGTACATTAGTCATAACACATTGTCAGATCTGCAGCAGTGCTTATTACATTACAGTTATGCATATTATTGAGATCACATGACCATATAGTTATCTGGTACATTAGTCACAACACATTGTCAGATCTGCAGCAGTGCTTATTACATTACAGTTATGCATATTATTGAGATCACATGACCATATAGTTATCTGGTACATTAGTCATAACACATTGTCAGATCTGCAGCAGTGCTTATTACATTACAGTTATGCATATTATTGAGATCACATGACCATACAGTTATCTGGTACATTAGTCATAACACATTGTCAGATACCTTCATTATAACACTAATTGTATGTTACTATCTGCAGCAGTGCTTATTACATTACAGTTATGCATATTATTGAGATCACATGACCATATAGTTATCTGGTACATTAGTCATAACACATTGTCAGATACCTTCATTATAACACTAATTGTATGTTACTATCTGCAGCAGTGCTTATTACATTACAGTTATGCATATTATTGAGATCACATGACCATATAGTTATCTGGTACATTAGTCATAACACATTTTCAGATCTGCAGCAGTGCTTATTACATTACAGTTATGCATATTATTGAGATCACATGACCATATAGTTATCTGGTACATTAGTCATAACACATTGTCAGATCTGCAGCAGTGCTTATTACATTACAGTTATGCATATTATTGAGATCACATGACCATACAGTTATCTGGTACATTAGTCATAACACATTGTCAGATCTGCAGCAGTGCTTATTACATTACAGTTATGGATATTATTGAGATCACATGACCATATAGTTATCTGGTACATTAGTCATAACACATTGTCAGATACCTTCATTATAACACTAATTGTATGTTACTATCTGCAGCAGTGCTTATTACATTACAGTTATGCATTAGAAGGACACATGACTAGTTACTTTATGTTGGTAATTAATATGCATGGATTTCAACCATGGTTAATCTATGGATTATCCAAAAGCAACTACCGTAAAAATTCATGGCGTATAGTCGGGCAGAGAACACGCACTGCGTCAAGGACCACGCACCATGTTACTGTCACGGGGTAAATTCTCTTCTCTCGGGGTTCTCCACACGTGTCAGGGGGGAAACTCGTCTCGTCTCTATCTCGTCCCCTTGAGATACGGGATCGGGAAAGTCACTTTAACTTTACAGTCAAATAAGGTACACACAACGAAATACGTTTCAGCTCTCGTCTTAGTCGGTCTTTCGAGCACTCTATAAGACACAGCGCCCTGGGGAAAAGTCCCCAAGACTCTCGCAAGGCTGAACCAAGACTCGCCCAAGACTGGACTGCCTCAAGGCTCGCCCCTGGACTGGACTCTCGACTGCCCAGGACTGCACTCTCTCTACTTCTGCGTCTATCGTGCTGTGCTCCCCAAGACCAACTCAAACTCTCTTTATTCATTTTCAAAACTCTAACCAATTACAAAACAGTAAAAAGACTCTAGGGCGTAACCTTCAATCATAAAGCCAATCACACTAAGTACTGAATACGTCATATCTTTTGATTAATCGTTCACTACATTAATAACTATGGATATAAACTGTCAGAATCGCGACGGTTATCTGGTAATTAGTTCCAAATCACTGAGCCAAGTTCCGTTCAAAACTTCAATTCGGCCTGAACGATGACAGACATAACACAGCAATTCGCTAATAATCAACTAATTAAGTCGGTTAACAGATACGCAAAAACAAATTCATGACATTACACTTGAAATGAAACAGTGAAATGGCAAAGGTACACAAACAAATGATGAGCACGTGGCTACAAAGTAGCCGTCTGGCTGCACTGCCTTTTTTTTTATTTTTCTAGGCATCGCCCGGGCGATGTTATGGCAGATATTAGGAAGTCCATCTTGTCTGGAAAAATAACCCTGCGTTGATAAGAATGATGTCAAAAAATGTTTAGAAAAAATAATGTTTCGCGTTGACCAAATATAATCACGCAAAGTATAAATTCAAAGTGTTTCAATACATTAGTGAGAGGTCGAATTTTACGTGAACAAGAACATGCACTAAGAAGGAAAAGCAAGTCAAAGTCGAAACGGGGTGCATCATGGACATGACACAACACACGCTGCGACAACTGAGTGATCAGCGACATCATTTTGGGACGCAATTGAACTTCAAGTACTTCTTTGCGAAACTTGCTGCGCGGCGAAGCTGACATCAAGTGTGTGTTGGCCGAAGTTTGACCCCAAGTCACGCACTGAACTGGCGCGTTACCTTAGCAACCTTTTTTCTTTCGTGCCCCGCGCGTCAATCTAGTAAAATTGTTAACATATCCGAAGGTACTGTAATTACGCAACTTGTATGCAACTCTGTATTGGCTTTGAATATATCAACGTCGTTTACTTAGTGCACTGCTTTTCTAATTACGCAAATTTGTTTACAATATTGTACCGGCTCTGAATATTTCAACTTCGTAATGTATTGCTTTCATAATAATTAGTTTTTTTTAACCACGCGTTTGAATTACGTGCGGCATCACTTCATTTCGAATAAAAAAATCACCATTGGAACATTGGTGAATCACAAGTATTTAAAATATTTTCTCGACTTTCCGTAGATACCCGACTACTATCATTTTTAATGATTTAAATGCGCCAATGTTTATGTTTGCGTAATTATTACGAATGCGACGCATTATCAAGTCGGTAATATTGAAATATTCACAGACCCAATACCCCGAGTCATTGCCCTAACAATAGTAATCAAAGAAAGCTTAGAAAGAACTCCCGTGTGCTGAGAGTATTGGAGACACATTAAAAATTAATTCAAAATTACTTGAACTTGATATATTGATGGAAACGCAGAAAACTAATTATGGAAATAAGGTAACTATAATATGAACAGATTTAAGTGTAAAACTAATAAGGTCTACACAATGTACCAAGTTTCATTGAAACGTGATTAGAACGAAAAAAATTATTAATTATTATGCTAATTAGAGAATTAATATAAACAGATTTTAACCCAAAATTAATCAGTCTGTCTATTGTCCTAGAGCATTTATGTACCAAGTTTTATTCAAATGTGATGATCAATACTTGAGACATCAGTATTAATTAATTATGTTAATTAGGTGATTAAGAAGCATAAATATTTACCAAAAACTATCATGGTGTATAGTCCTAGGTTCATTGAAATGTGATACACCGCCCATGGGCGACGTTTCAAATAGTGAGCGATGTTTTGGTCCACACATTGCCTGACTGAACCAACAAACATTTTTACAGACCCCAATTTTCCCGTCTGACATCTTGTATCGAGCGCGCTATTTCAAATATGACGCTAAAAAAATTCACTGTGAAGTTGAAAAGCATTAAAAACTTCAATAAAACCAATGCTGTAAATAAATTGTTGTTGCGTATTATTACACTCGAATAAAGTCTACGCTTGAAAAGAATGCTATTTACGAAGTTTAAAATATCCAAGCCTTCCTGGTTCGAGCCTCTTGGTTGTTATCAGTAATGCTTAATTTTTGTCTGTATCGCATTCCAGACAAAATGTCGGTAAACAAGAAATGGGCGAACTAAAATGTCTCCTGCGTTTCACATGCGACATGATTATTAAAAAACACAGTTAAGCGGTTATGTACGTTCTATAAAGCTAACCTTGTACACATAATCTTGTACTGACGTGTTTTTTCTCCAAAAAAGACGTTCTCTTTCAGTTAACCCCCAGTTAGCTCTTCCCGTTCATGGTATTTGTGAGAGTTGAAAGATTTTTTGAACACATGACAAGTAACTATATTGATTTACGTACGTTACGTCATGTATGTTCTATAAAGCTAACCTTCTACACATAATATTGTACTGACGTGTTTTTTCTCCAAAAAAGACGTTCTCTTTCAGTTAACCCCCAGTTAGCTCTTCCCGTTCATGGTATTTGTGAGACTTGAAAGATTTTTTGAACACATGACAAGTAACTATTGATTTACGTACGTTACGTCATGTATGTTCTATAAAGCTAACCTTCTACACATAATCTTGTACTGACGTGTTTTTCTCCAAAAAAGACGTTCTCTTTCAGTTAACCCCCAGTTAGTTCTTCGCGTTCATGGTATTTGTGAGAGTTGAAAGATTTTTTGAACACATGACAAGTAACTATATTGATTTGCGTCAAGCTGGGTGGCCCGAATTTAAATATCAGTGCGTGAACTCAAACGCGTGGTTATCAGAGTTCAGTCGAAATGTACGTGAATATTGCGATCGAAGTGCGCTGTCCAGAGTTTATTATATTATAGTAAAATTTAACTTGACGCATGGTATGGTTTATATTACATGTTCACTTCATTTCGAATAAAAAAATTACCATTGGAACATTGGTGAATCACTGTAACAGCTCCTGCTGTTCGGTTGAGGGAGAGTATTGACGCGACACAATTGATTGGATAAAACACAACTATCAACGCATTGATTACTTTAATCACATCTAGTAGACATACGAGGTTGAGTACAATATAATATTGGCAGTGACAATGACAATGGTTTCAACTGTAAAATGAATAAAAAAGAAAATAAATAAAGAAATTACAAAGGTATAAATAATGTACAAGTATAATGTAAATACATAATTTTAGACAATAAAATATGATTCACACATTGGTAATATTCGCGGCTTACAGACCAATAATAGCGAACAATAAAAATACAGAAGTAGGTGTTGCGATACAAGTCAATTACATCACACATGGAGATAGCGGTCACGTGATAAGCATCGAGTGAAACAAAATTGCACATAATCGAAATAAGGTTGCGAATCTTGAGATATAACAATAAATCGTTGAATCAGATTAACTAGACACGCATAAATCACTAATTAAGGCATTGGTTGCACAATCATCGATCAAAAACAAATACATAAAGTTTCACGGAATTTTCCACATCATGTTGACCTACGACGCCTCGTGTAAATTGCATTTAGAAACCTCGCTGAATTCACTCATCAGAAAATTAGTAATTCTGAACGATGTCATTATTACAGTAACAGGAAATAAGATCACACTTACGTTTGTGTCTTGACCATGGAATAGCGTGAATTGAATGACGAATTGAGCGTTAGTGACGAGTCAAAATCAAATGCCGCGGTAGCGTGAAAACTTGTGATCTTCAAAAGGTAAAAGGTCAACTTTGAACAAAACGAAAGGGCCACTAGAGGGCGCCACATATCTAACTGTGTTGCAAACCGGCAGCAACACTCCGGCCCCTTAAAGGCGAACAATTGAGCCTTTATAACATTACTATCTAAATTACAAAGCAATGTAAACAATAAATACAAGTATGACTGTCATTAGGGGTAGACTACCCTTCAAGTCGACACTGGGGATTATTCTGCCCCTCTGTAAACAAGAACACAAAAACAATCGACATACTGTCAGACACAGATATTGCTACTGTTCAATGTCTAGTCTTTTCCAGAAATTTCAAGGCACACAATCTTCGTAATTGGTCTTACTAGCATCCCAGTTGATGTTCTTAACTTCACTGAGCGAACCATATTATCTGAGGTGGTTCTAAATACTTCCACAACCTGAGCAAGAGGCCATGAACATCTTGGAGCTGATGGATCATGAACCAAAACAACATCGCCCATCTTGACATTATCTCTTGCTTTGCGCCATTTTTGTCTCTCCTGAAGAGCCGGTAAATACTCTTTTATCCATCGATGCCAAAACACATCAGCAAGATATTGTGCTTGGCGCCAACGCTTTCTCACGTAACAGTCCTCCTTGACAAATACTCCTGGTGGAAGTTTCGGTCCTGCTCTCAGCAAGAGCAGGTGGTTTGGTGTGAGGGTTTCACAATCCTTCGAATCATCTGATAACCTCGTAATAGGTCTCCCATTGACTATCATTTCAACTTCACAGAAAAGTGTGTGAAGGACTTCATCATTGACGGTCTGTTCAGTTGTCAAGGTACTCAACACCTTGCGCACAGTTCTGATGCAACGTTCCCATACACCACCTTGATGTGATGCTGTTGGGGGGTTGAATTTCCACTCAACCTGATTTTGTAGCAAGTATTGGTGAATTTGTTCTTGATTCCAGTTCTCTATGGCCAATCGCAGTTCCCTTTCACCTTTCACAAAATTTCCTCCATTATCGGACCTAATTAGCTGTGGCTTACCACGTCTAGCTATGAATCGCCGCAACCCATTCAAAAATGAGTTTGTGTCCAGTGAATAAGCTACCTCGAGATGCACAGCTCGAGTTGTAAGGCAGGTGAATATTATACCATATCTCTTCAACATGGACCTTCCATTTTTGACATAGAAGGGTCCAAAGCAATCAATGCCTACACAAGTGAAGGGAGGCAAGGCGGGAGTAACTCTATCTATTGGCAAATCGGCCATCTTCTGATTGGGTGGTCGAGCATGTCTTTTCCGGCAATCAACACAGTTCCTTGAAGTTGCTTTGGCAGTTGCACGCCCACCAATGGGCCAAAACCTTTGTCTGATTTCACTAAGAGTGTGATTTGTACCAGAATGACCAGTACAAATATGATAGTGGCGAACAATGAGTGTTGTGACATGATGACCCTTTGGTAAGATTATCTGATGTTTTGCATCTTCATTAATTTGTGAATTTCTCAGTCTGCCACCAACTCTCATAACACCTTCTACTAGAATTGGGTCAAATTTTACCAATGGGCTATTTGAATTAACTTGTTGACCATTGCGCAGGGACTGAACTTCAGCTGCATATGACTGTTGCTGGATATACTTCACTATAGAAATTTCAGCACCCTTCCATTCCTCCACTGAGATTGGTCCTGCGACCCCTTTTCCCTTTGACTTGACAATGTGTTTCCATCTCAGTATCCAGGCTACAACCTTTATTAGTTTTGGCCAGCTGGAGAAGTGATTCATTAAGTAACTAACACTGCAATCCCTTCTAACTGAAACCGTAGATACAGCCTTCAATTCTGGGTCCCTTTCAGAGATACCCAGGTCAGCAGGATATTGTGGCCATTCACTTTCGTCTTGTTTCAAAAACTCTGGTCCAGAGAACCACAGATCACTCTTAATTAATTCCATTGCCCTCATCCCACGAGAAGCAAGATCTGCTGGGTTCTGCATTGAAGGAATGTAGTGCCATTGATCCTTGCTGGTATGAGACAAGATAGTTGCAATGCGATTGCCCACAAACGTTTTGAAGCGTGTTGTTTCATTATTTATGTATCGTAAGACGCATGTGCTGTCCGTCCATAGAATAGATTTATCGATCTTGATCTCCTGAAGTTCGTCGCGAATCATCTGGTCCAAGCGACATGCCAAGACTGCAGCCTGGAGCTCCATTCTTGGGATCGTCTGCATTTTCACAGGGGCAAGGCGAGACTTCGCTGCGACAAGCGCACAACTGAATATACCTTCTGCGTCCTTCTGACAAAAATAGGAAACAGCACCATAACCCATTGATGATGCATCACCAAAGTGATGTAGTTCTCGATACACAACCGCTCCAAGTTTCGGCTCTTTATAACTACGCCGAATTCTCAATGTTGTCAGATGGCTCAAGTCAGACAGCCATTTGTTCCACTCAATCTCGATTTTCTTAGGAATGTCTTGGTCCCATTTACAATTAAGTAAGCACAGTTCTCGAAGCAGAAATTTTGCCTTCAGTATAAATGGAGATACCAATCCCAATGGATCATACACCGAAGCTACCACTGACAAGATACCTCTGCGTGTACTGGGTTTGGTTTTTGGAGAGATAACATAGCCAAGACTGTCTTCCTTGATGAACCACTGGACTCCGAGAGCCCGTTGCAAGTCACCACCTCCCAGAGATGATAGATCCTTTGATTTATCCTGTTGAAGGGCATTCAATAACTTTACGGAATTTGAACTCCACTTGGTCAGGTTGAAACCACCCTTTGCAAGCAGATGCTTAAGATTTAGAGCAGTGCTAATCGCCTCATCTTCACTATCTAAAGACTTGAGACAGTCGTCAACGTAAAAGTTGTTTTCAATAGTATTAGTGATATTCTGCTCATGTTCTCCTGCACGGTCCTTTGCCACATTTCTAAGGGCAAAATTGGAACAACTTGGTGACGATCGTCCACCAAAAAGATGTACCCGCATTTGATATTCTTGTGGAGAATTATTCAGATTACCATTTTCCCACCAAAGGTAAGTTAGGTAGTGGGAGTCAGTTTCAGGCACTCTAACTTGGTAGAACATTTTCTCAACATCAGCCGAGAAGGCAACTTGACTGAGGCGAAACCGCATCAACACACCCATTAGGGAACTGGTTAAGTCCGGCCCCTGTAGAAGAAGGTCATTGAGGCAAACATCTTTGTATTTTGCTGAGCAGTCAAATACTATACGCACCTTCTCCGGCTTTTGAGGATGTATGACTGGGTGATGTGGTAGAAACCACCTTGATTCATGGCCTACAGCGGAACACACCTTTCTAGCATAGCCGTCCTGGACTAAGCCTTCCATGAACTTAGTGTACTTCACCTTTAGAATGTAGTCTTTCTCAAGTCGAACCTTGAGAGAATTCAGCCTTTTCAAGGCCATTGACTTGTTGTTGGGTAGCACTTGAGGATCTGTCTTCCATGGCATAGCTACTTGATAATGACCATCTTCGAAGCAAATTGATCGTTTCATGATGTTGATAGCCTTCAAGTCATCACGAGACATCACAGTTTTTCCTATATTAGTGTCATTGAAGTCAATGTTACAAAATGTTTTAAATTGTTCATCAAGAGAAGGATACTCTAGGCATTGCCTATTGGAGTTAATGAAATTACACATGTTCTCTTGTTGGCCTATATATAATGGACCATTGACGACCCAACCACACAATGTTCGTGTAGCATAGGGACCACCATTAGTTGATGTTTTGACCTCAAGGGGTTGATGCAGTTCTGGAATGTTAGTGCCAATCAATAGTCCAACTTCTTCATTAATATTTGTCACCTGAACACCATCAAGATGTGGCCACTTATTGATATCTTCCTGCTTAGCAATTGTGTGGCTGTCCACTGGCAAAGTTGGAATAGTAAATACTTCGGGAG
This sequence comes from Saccoglossus kowalevskii, assembly GCF_978046115.1. NCBI lineage: Eukaryota > Metazoa > Hemichordata > Enteropneusta > Harrimaniidae > Saccoglossus > Saccoglossus kowalevskii. The sequence goes on from NC_140650.1 coordinate 35,811,857, forward strand.
CCATAACGACAATATCCCCATTCAAATTGGAGATTTCAAGTGTTAGTAGTCTCCGTTGATTGGTAGATGTGCGGTCTATTGTCTTCAAGTCAATTTCGGTTTTCTTACCCTGGACGCCTAATTTCTGAGCAAGAGATTCAGTACAGAAACTTATGTTTGATCCATTGTCCAAGAATGCATATGTCTTTACAGTTTTTCTTCCTCCTGAGCACCTAACACTGACAGGCACTGCTGCAAACCCAATGATGCTATTTTTGCAAGTAACGGCTGTAGATGTACCCTGATGTGACTCACTCAGATTTTGAGCTTGAATTGAAGATGATGCTGGCGAATTACTAGGTGTGGTTGTTTGATGTGTCGTAACTGGATGAAGAAAACTTGAATGCTTATCAGCACACAGCTTGCAAAAACTTCCCTTTCTGCAAGTACTAACAAAATGACCAGGGTTGAGGCAATTGCGACACAGCTTCTTTTCTTGCACAAACCTCCTACGTTCCCCAACTGACTTCTCCTTGAATTCCCCGCACTGTGACAGCCAATGTGAAGAACTACACAGGGGACAGTTCCTTCTAAATGGTTTTGATTCAGAAATGTGAGGTGACACACTAACTGCAAACGATCTACCACTTTCCTTTTGTTGATTGGAAATTACAGAGAAACTTGGATCATTTCTCATTACTGATTCTTGATGAATGAAATTGTAGAATACTTCAAATGGTGGAAATAAAACGTTGTTGTTTGTCTTGAAACTAGCACCATGCTTCATCCACGAAACTTTCAGGCTTGGAGGTAGTTTTTGTATAACTACATTGAGCCCATGGGCAGAGTCAAGGCTGGCAAGACCAGGATATTTTCCAGACTCCTTCATGTGAAGAACTTCTAGAAGTAGGTGATCTAAATGCTGCAGCTTGATTGATTCCTTAATGGTGAACCTTGGAAATTCTTGTAGACGATTCATCAAATCTTGTTCAATCACCTCTACTGCACCATATGTTTGGTCCAGGAGATTCCATATATGTTTCAGAGCTTCGATTGGTTTGTCTACATAAACACTTTGAAGTGGTGTAACCAGTTCTCGTGAACTGTTTCCCAACCATCGCATAATCAGATTTACCTGTTGTGAGGGGGGTACATTTAACTCGCTTATAGTGCTCATCATTAATGCCTTCCAGGCCCTGTAAGAAGTTGCACTGTCATTGAAAGTTCGAAGACTGGAACTCAATAGCTCTTTTCTGAACATTATGTTGCCCATTTCAGTGATCACATTTGCTGATTGATCAGACTGACTCTTGGTAGACTGTTGGCTGATGTTAACTAACTGCTCCTCCACATGAGTGGATTGTTGTTTGCTCTGAGGAGTGCCTGATTGACCTGTTGTCAAAGGTAGTGCTGGGGATGGCAAAGTCACATCATTCACACCGAGTGGAGAAAGAAGATTCACATTTCCTTGAGGGGGTTGAGCTGACCACCATGGGTCTTCAAATGACAGCACTTGAGATCCCAGCTTCTCCTCTCCCTTTGTGACATCTTCGACTGGGTTTGACTCTAGGGCTTCATATACCCGTTCTTCCGCCTCTGACTCGGCAAGCTGGGTTTCTTGCTCGAAACGTATCCTTTGTTGCTTTAATTTGAGCTCCTCCAGTTCGAGTGCTTCTGTCTGGGCCAGTCTTTGCAGTCTAACTTTCAAAGCTGCACCCTTGGCTGCTGCTCTTGCCTTTGATGATGCCGTACTGGCACTTGAAGATACGGAAATATTGTCTGGTTGATCCATGACATCAAGAAACTTGAAACTGTAACAGCTCCTGCTGTTCGGTTGAGGGAGAGTATTGACGCGACACAATTGATTGGATAAAACACAACTATCAACGCATTGATCACTTTAATCACATCTAGTAGACATACGAGGTTGAGTACAATATAATATTGGCAGTGACAATGACAATGGTTTCAACTGTAAAATGAATAAAAAAGAAAATAAATAAAGAAATTACAAAGGTATAAATAATGTACAAGTATAATTATTATTATTAATCCTTTATTTCAGGCCAAAAAAGTCCCATATTAAATACATAACAAACACGAACACTAATAAATACAACGTCTAAGATTAGTCCAAAATTTGGATAAGAAAAAAACTGTCAGAGTTGACACAAGTACGAATTAAAGCATTATCGCTCGTAAGTAGACGCTGACTGAAGTTATATAATGCCTTGCGCTGAAGAGATTCAAAGTTGAAAATATTTCTACTCACGCAATTACCACTGGCGCTGCTAGCCCGTTTAAGGCTAAAGACCAATCTTATAGCGTTATTATAAGCCACTCGCACAGTATTCACAATTTGTGTACGATAATCACACCAAACATTCAAACAATATATACTGTATAAATACGTTCTAAATAACAAACACTTAACGTACTCTGAACTTTTTATAAATTTTCGTAAAATAAAATTTGCCCTAGCATAAATACACCGCAATTGTCGCTTCATATCAGCTTCATCCTTGCCATCTGATGACACCATATAACCCAGGTACTTTTTCACTGAGACGAAAACCAGAGGTTTACCATACAAGTACACATAATTTTAGACAATAAAATATGATTCACACATTGGTAATATTCGCGGCTTACAGACCAATAATAGCGAACAATAAAAATACAGAAGTAGGTGTTGCGATACAAGTCAATTACATCACACATGGAGATAGCGGTCACGTGATAAGCATCGAGTGAAACAAAATTGCACATAATCGAAATAAGGTTGCGAATCTTGAGATATAACAATAAATCGTTGAATCAGATTAACTAGACACGCATAAATCACTAATTAAGGCATTGGTTGCACAATCATCGATCAAAAACAAATACATAAAGTTTCACGGAATTTTCCACATCATGTTGACCTACGACGCCTCGTGTAAATTGCATTTAGAAACCTCGCTGAATTCACTCATCAGAAAATTAGTAATTCTGAACGATGTCATTATTACAGTAACAGGAAATAAGATCACACTTACGTTTGTGTCTTGACCATGGAATAGCGTGAATTGAATGACGAATTGAGCGTTAGTGACGAGTCAAAATCAAATGCCGCGGTAGCGTGAAAACTTGTGATCTTCAAAAGGTAAAAGGTCAACTTTGAACAAAACGAAAGGGCCACTAGAGGGCGCCACATATCTAACTGTGTTGCAAACCGGCAGCAACAATCACAAGTATTTAAAATATTTTCTCGACTTTCCGTAGATACCCGACTACTATCATTTTTAATGATTTAAATGCGCCAATGTTTATGTTTGCGTAATTATTACGAATGCAACGCATTATCAAGTCGGTAATATTGAAATATTCACAGACCCAATACCCCGAGTCATTGCCCTAACAATAGTAATCAAAGAAAGCTTAGAAAGAACTCCCATGTGCTGAGAGTATTGGAGACACATTAAAAATTAATTCAAAATTACTTGAACTTGATATATTGATGGAAACGCAGAAAACTAATTATGGAAATAAGATAACTAATATGAACAGATTTAAGTGTAAAACTAATAAGGTCTGCACAATGTACCAAGTTTCATTGAAACGTGATTAGAACGAAAAAATTATTAATTATTATGCTAATTAGAGAATTAATATAAACAGATTTTAACCCAAAATTAATCAGTCTGTCTATTGTCCTAGAGCATTTATGTACCAAGTTTTATTCAAATGTGATGATCAATACTTGAGATATCAGTATTAATTAATTATGTTAATTAGGTGATTAAGAAGCATAAATATTTACCAAAAACTATCATGGTGTATAGTCCTAGGTTCATTGAAATGTGATGGGTACCCTTTAAAAGTTTCATTAAAATCCAATGAGTGGTTTTTTAGACAGTGCAACAGCCATAAAACAGCGAAAAAATTAACTAATTATGCAAATTAGGTAATTAATATGCACAATTATTTATCCCAAAATTAATCAGGTCTCTGCATAGTCCTAGAAAATCTATGTCGCAAGTCTCATTGAAATGTGATGATTAGTACCTGAGATACATTTGTATCAGGTGAAAATTAACTAATTATGCTATTAAGGTGATTAATATGCACAAATATTTACCCAAAAACTGATTAGGGGTCTGCACAGTCAGTCATCAAGTAACTATGTACCAAGTTTCATTGAAACGTGATCATTACTACTCGAAATATCAAAAGATGAAAATTAATTAATTATGCAAATTAAGTAATTAATGTGTACTGACATTACCCTAAAAACTATCAGGTCAGTTCAGTGTCATATGACATCTATGTAAGTTTAATTGAAATTTGATGATTAGTACTTGAGATATCAGTGGAATTCAAAGCCGGAAATTGATTAATCATTATGCAAATTAGGTAATTAATATTCATAGATTTTTACCCAAAACTAATCAAATCTGCGCACTAGTTCAGAGCATCCATGTGCCAAGTTTCATCAAAATCCAATGAATGGTTCTTCAGATATCAGTGGAATAGTCATGGAACAGCTAAAAATCAGCTAATTATCATGCAAATTAGGTAATTAATATTTATGAATTTTTACCAAAACCTAATCAACTCTGCGCATTATCCCAGAGCATCTATGTACCAAGTTTCACCAAAATTTGATTAGTGGTTTTTGAGATAACGGTGGAACAAAAAAGTGACATACATACAAACATACATACATACATACACACATACACACATACACACATACATACATACATACATACATACATACATACATTTGAATCTTTTATTCTCGAGTAATAAAAAATCAGTTAACAATCACTGTTTAAATACAAGAATTGGACATATAGCGGTAAGTATAAATCAAAGGCGAATACAAGTGATACAGTACAGAAAAGTATACAATATAATATGTTTGAATATAAAACGATGAAAATTAATTACACATGATAATGCAACGAAATATAAAGTAATTGTACAGGTAGGTATAAAACAATATCGGATACAGTACAAATTATACATACATACATACATACAGACAGACAGACAGACAGACATACAGGGTAACTGCAAAGACTCCCTTTTGTGCTTCGCACACGGGAGTCAAAAATTAACTTGAGTTTGCGTAATTATCATGAAAGCAATACATTTAATACAAAGTTGAAATATTCAGAGCTGGTACAATATTGTAAACAAATTTGCGTAATTAGAAAAGCAGTGCACTAAGTAAACGACGTTGATATATTCAAAGCCAGTATAGAGTTGCATACAAGTTGCGTAATTACAGTACCGTCGGATATAATAAAAAAATTACTAGATCGACGCGCGGACCGCAAAAGAAAAAGGTTGCTAAGGTAACGCACCAGTTCAGCGCGTGACTTGGGGTCAAACTTCGGTCAACACACACTTGATGCCAGCATCACCGCGCAGCAAGTTTCGCAAAGAAGTACTTGAAGTTCAATTGCGTCCCAAAATTATGTCGCTAATCACTCAGTTGTCGCAGCGTGTGTTGTGTCCTGTCCATGATGCACCCCGTTTCGACTTTGACTTGCTTTTCCTTCTTAGTGCATGTTCTTGTTCACGTAAAATTCGACCTCTCACCAATGTATTAAAACACTTTGAATTTATACTTTGCATGATTATATTTGGTCAACGGGAAACATTATTTTTTCTAGACCATTTCTATCAACGCAGGGTTATTTTTTTTAGACAAGATGGGCCTCGTAATATCTGCCAAAAGATCGCCCGGGCGATCTTTTGGTCCACATTTTTCTAAAAAAAAATCGAATCCTCCATAAGATCAGCCGAATCCGGTAATAGAATAATGGTGGACACACGGTCGATGCAACCCTGTGGACCAGCGACGAAAAAGCCCTGTACTAAGCTTTCCATCACGGAAATTCGTAATCGATGTGCTGACCGATGGATATTTATCAACTAAGTAATAATCTTGCCCAACATCTGTAGTGTCGTGGGAACAATCTTTACCGACCCTAAACCACAGTCACTTGGGGGCTGAAAATCAATAAATACTAATTTTCAATAAAAATCATCCGCTATACGTATATATATACGTTTATTTATATACGTATAGCGGATGATTTTTATTGAAAATTAGTATTTATTGATTTTCAGCCCCCAAGTGACTGTGACCTAAACTGCTTGCTAACTGAAAGGCTGTGATGACGCATGGAGCTAAAAAAAGAAGGAGAGTGAACTCCCCTTGATGCTATTGTTACCATGACTTCTGCCGACTATTTGGTCAACAGATAACACTTGACGGGTTTATGGGGGGGGGGGGGATTACTGGACGTGAATATTTAATTAGTCATGATCGGACGTTCTCGGATGAGTTCGGTCGTTATTACAAAGCAGGGTGAGGGACGAAAAAAAATTTATAACGACTCAAGTAGGAAAAAAACATGGCCAGAATTACACAGTAACTTCTAAATTGGTGATGTGTAATACACAAGTAATTGTGATGGAATCAATGTAGTGGGGAACAAAGTATCGTTAACTTCCAACCCGCCACAATATAACTATCCCCTATCCCTTAATATGAGCTATCAACACAAATCAAAGCAACGCAACGCATGTCAAATTCAATCGGCGATTGCCGGTTTGGCCGTGATATGCCGCTATTGGCACCTACCCTAGCATGACGTAGAAGAGGTCAGCTTACTATTTAACTAAATTTTGGCGTCCGCGGGAAAAGATTTTACGAAAAAAATAGAATTTACCGGAGCTCAAATTTAACGCGTCGTTTATCCAAGGCACGTGTTGTCTATTAGGGCCCACACAGGAAGTAGAATAGATGAACAGAAATGAAAAACGTGATTGTGAATTTGGCCATGGGAGCTCGAACTTCAATTCAAGCTTGTTGGAAAGTACATGGAAAACACTATATATCGGTAGTAATTTTATCGTCTGCGGCCAAGTATTTTATTTTAAAACAAGACACTTCGCGATGAGCGTCTTTTGCAGTCAGTAATATTTACGAACATTTTTGTTCACTATTGGCGATCCGTTCTAGGATTGCCCTTAAAATCAATTTTGTGTTTCTGAGTGTATGGTTTCCGGTGTTTTCACGTATTAATTCTTCTGTGATTGTTTTGGCTTGGCCTATTTCCCCCAAACTTGACAGGCAGGTCACACCATCACCCTAGTTATTAGGTAAAATCTGAAGAAAAAAATTGGCCTATCGTTGCCACAGTAACAGCCAAAAAACTGGATAGCTTCGTGCTAAATGAATCTCCTCCTACAAATTTAGGATAAAACTCTTCAGACATAGATCATTCTACTCAGCTTGAGTTTGGGCACTAAGTTACTATTTGAATTTTTGATATCTGTTTTCATTACCGACAAATTTGACTCTTCTGTGATTTTTTTGGCTGGGCCGTTTGGTTCAAACTTGGCAGGCAAGTCACACCTTCACTCTAGTTAGGTTGTAAAATCTGAAAACAAATTCTCGCTCACCGCTGCCATAGCAACAGCCAAAAACTGATTTTTGAATACTTTCGCCCCAAATTTATTACCTCCTACCAGTCTTTATATTATTATAAATAGCAGTGTATATATGATCATGTTTTTGTTTTTTTTTGGCTACGTTGCGCACTGGTAAGAGATCACCGGCGCCAACATTGTTACACTCTGTCAACGTAAATCCCAACGCAACTTTGAACTATGAATGAACTGTAAATGCTGCCTTCAATCATGGAGCTTTTTGCCTCCATGTTTCAATCTGGAAAATACTATCGCAAAAACGGTTGGAAATAATAAATTTAACAGCAGAATACGTCCTAGCAATAAAATAAAGTGACTTCTAAGGACTGAACGTTTTTTTGCGAACCTTGTGTACGGGGCCCGGTTTTAGTTATAAACCGACGTTAGCTGCACGTTCATGTCCTACCATGGCAACAGCCGAAAACATGATACTTGTTTTTGAGCGGAGCGGATGCCAACCAGCTTACCGGCTTGTTTTATAAACTGGCTTGGTAATTCCCACCACCAATGGTAGACCATGTCACAGCATTTCAAGTACTTTTCCAACAAATCCAAAATCACTTGATAATTTTGTTTACTTTACATTTGTACTATGATTACATTTTAAAAGTACACTCAAAATAAGGGAATTTAGTATATAGCCTTGACAAAAACAGCATAATTTTCTTGTCTTAATATTGCATTTTTTTTCTATCTGTGTAACTTCATGTGGATATCCTGATGAGATTTAAAGTTCAGTTCACAACTAACGGTTTTGCAATATTAGAGGCTGTGAACTTGTCCATGGAGGCTGCAAATTATTAAATATTGTATTCACTGACATTTATTTTGTATTTACATTTGCAATGAGTTCCACAGTATCTTTTTCTTACTGGTGTGGCTACAGTGACTGTGTAGTGTTTTTGTTTTGTCGATTGTTGTCAGTTGTTTATTTTGTGTTCTTGGAATTTTGTACAAAAATCAACAGCGGTTAGATAGGTATGTTATTTCCATTATGCAGTATATTGTAGACAGTACTTATAAGACGAATCCGAGAAGCAGATGAATTACCCCTTCGCCGTAGGCGGCACGCTCACGGCCGCCTTTACCGGGGGGCAACGTGTATCGATAATCGAGTGGGAATCTTTCGTCAGTGTAATATTGTTTTGATCAAAATTTTATACCATAATTTTAACTAGTGTTATAGTTTCAATGTTTTTATGATCATGGGAGGGTCAGAAAAAAACTAAGTTTCTAGGATGCACGAACAACGATAAAAAACTTTTAAAAATGGAAACAAACTACGTGCGAAATCCATTCACCAAAGACACATGATGAGTGCGAATGTAGGCAACCCCCGGGAGGGCCTACTTGCAAAAATACTGACAGGAGTGTGTAGCTGGTTGTTTGAAACGCCTACCCCTTATCAGACAGAAATAAACTCAAATTGCCTACCCCTTTTCAGACAAACTGTGGATATTTGACACCCCTTTCCAGACAGTACGCATAAATGGTAAAAAGCGAATCAGAGGATCGATATCCGTTTCAGGTTTATTTATTACGGGAAATGGGGGTGGGTGGTCAGCTATTTTTATTTACCTAGATGGACTTCCGAGGATATAATTTGACGACCGAAATGAAGTTACAAAAAGAAAAAAATCAGCTTAATTTTCCTGAATGTTGGATCACTCAAGATCTAGAGTCAGTCTTTGGAAAATATGGTCCTCTTTTCAGACAGAAATAATGACAAAAAGATACAGACAGGGTAAAATAACATACCCCTTTTCAGACAGAAGTGGTGAATTTGGGACCCCTTTTACCAAATGCACCGGTATCCAAACGAAAAAAAAAACAGAATCTGCCAAGCTTCTGATGAAATGGAAGCAGATTATACAAAAGAAATACTTCTTTCCAATGAATGATAGTCGGGTAAGTCAAAATAAAACGATTTATAGCAGTAAAACGAATGTTTAGTAATGCAAACTTCGTCGCATCTAGTGATACAAATGAAAAGCTCCCGTCTCACAAAAATGTAAAATGGTACCAATTATTCTCGTTTGTTTGTAAACAAACTTGAAGATGTTATTCGTGATGTTGCATTCAATGTGATCACGACAGAAAGATTTGAAGTAACACTGTGTGGAACCCTTCATGTTCAAGAAGAAATTGATTTCAATATGAAGAATGCAAAAGTGAAAAATAAATTTGTAATTTTCCACGTTTTGAATTTATTTCAATAGTTCCCCAAAAGTGGATCACTTGCAATAATAATGCAACATTTAGATTTTGATTTCTCATTGTAATTTTGCAAGTCAACTGTTTGATAAAATGCACAGGCTCTTTTGTTTACATTCATATCAAAGCTTGATATAAATAATATGCATGTGAACAAATGAGTCTGTGCATTTTCACAAACTGGTAGTTTACTTTGTACATGAAATTGGTAGACAGTATTAAATACACCAGTAAAATACATGTACAATGTAAAGCACCATGTTGAGTTCTCATGCTTTCACCGCGTTAAGATCATAAGTTAAGATCATAAATGTATTATTGTAAAGTTGAGTCTATAATTGTGAAATTGGACATAATCAATGCATTGAAGTTTGTGCTAAATGTTGACTAGAGCAGTCGTGCTAGTACCTTCAGGGCTTGTTAACAAGATGCACAACAGCATCTCAGCGCACATGCATTGATGTTGCCAAATGTTACCCTTCAATTTAAGTGACAGTGCTTTAACATGCCTTCCTTGATCAAAGCAGCCTTTGTGTTTACAAAATTAGTTGACTTGTTACTACAAGTAAACTTCAAATAGTTCTCACAGTTTTTTATAATTTTTTTATTTATTTCTTATTAATGGAAATAACAAGTCATTGAAAATGACACAGTCTCCGTTAAGTTCTCTTTGTTCTCGTCATATTAAAGCGGAGGGGTTGTCGCGAGTGTGTCCTTGAAACTTGAGTTCCAAGTGGCGTATACAACAGATTGTTTATTTACATCAAAACACGTGTTTCGTGTCATAGTAATATGGCCAAAATAAAAACAGCCGTTATTCGGCCATCTTTGATCTGATTATGAAACACACTGATATGTATGATGTGCCAAATACAAATGAAAATGGTACATAAATTGTGGAAATATAGTAGTAAGGCCAAAAAGTCAGATGGCTGTCAATCGGCTATCCTTGACCAGATTTTGAAACAAATTGCCATGGACATGCATCCTAACATGTATAAAGTACATGTATGTGCCAAATTTGAATGAAAACTGACAGAGCACGTCCAAGATACCACATAAAAAAACAAAAACAAGATGCCTGCCAGTCGACCATCTTTGATCCAATTGTGAAATAAATCGTCATGGACATGTATCCTAACATGTATAATTTATGTACCAAGTTTGAATGACAACTGACAAAGCATGTCCAAAATACAACATTTTCAAAAAACAAGATGGCTGCCAGTCGGCCATTTTGAATCGAATCGCTAAACTACTGCATGTGCATATGTCCCACATAAGGTACTAGGCACATGCAAAGAATGAACGGAATCGGTCCACAGGATTCTAAAATATGACGGACAGACTGACGCACGGACACACGGACGGACGGACAGACTCAGGAACTCACGGACGGTCGGGGACATGTATCCTAACATGTATGATCTATGTACTAAATTTGAATGAAAACTGACAAAGCATGTCCAAAATATTACATTTTCAAAAAACAAGATGGCTGCCAGTCGGCCATCTTTGATCCAATTGTGAAATAAATCATCATGGACATGTATCCTAACATGTATAATCTATGTACCAAGTTTGAATGAAAACTGACAAAGCATGTCCAAAATACAACATTTTCAAAAAACAAGATGGCTGCCAGTTGGCCATTTTGAATCAAATCGCTAAACCACTGCATGTGCATATGTCCCACATAAAGTACTAGGCACATGCAAAGAATGAACGGAATCGGTCCAAGGGATTCTGAGATATGACTCCGGACGGACGCACAGACGCACGGACACACGGGTGGACGGAGACCGAATTATAAGTCCCCGTTTTCGGACTTCGTCCGAACGGGGACTAATAACATGTTGAGTTGCATGCTGAGTCAGTGTTTATAATTACTGTACATAATGTCAAGACCTTGCCCTTAATGTATTTTTCAGGGCTCAGATTGAAACTTTTGTATAGCGGTTTTTAGCTAATTTATCACAAGTTATCAACATGGTGTGTTTTTATATTTCAGCGCATGGTAAATCTAGTGAAACATCAGCAATCGCATAGTCATTAGGACCCCAATAAGAAACTTGCACTTTGTTCTTCTTGAGCAAAACATTGCAATTTGCACCTGGGTATAGTAACTACTGGCTGCGGTTGTTGCTGCATTACCTGTGAAGCGTAGGTGAACATGGTTACGAATCCATTTTGAGGGATCGGTCAGGTGTTCAGTTTCGTTGGGACGCTTGCAGCTGCACTACTTGTGATACGTAGCTTTCTCTGAGATGTCCAAAGGGCAGAGTTTTGGTTTTTATTTATTTTTTTCTACATCAGCATTCGTTATTAACATTCAAATGCCTAAATATTTTGAATAGTTATGAAATTGCTTGACGGAGCTGCTATGTTATTTTCATCAGTGTAGTTACAATGATCTTCTTGGCGATCAATGCCCATCATTTTCTACAAAGAATGACTATCCACTAAACCTAGTAAGTCTCTACAACAACAATTACCGTAAATCGTACCATATGAACAACCTACGATTCTGTACACCGACCGTGTTGGTAGGGGACTACCCAGTTACTAACGAGAATAATTCTCCTACGTCTGTTCTCCATTGATCGTTTTGGAAAACAGCTTAACTCTGTACATGCAAAAAACGATTTGGACGCACACAAACGAAACAAAATCATGTTGTACAACAATTTCTACACAAAGTCAGAATTTCCAGCTTTGGCCAGTCTCTAGCCCCGAGTACAGTCCTCTAGGTTGACCTCCTTCCGTTGATCATTCGGCCCCACATGTTAGCCAGTCTCTAACATCATCTTTCCAAATATCCATGGAAATACTCGTTGGAAATACTTATTAAATGTTTGTAGGTGAGTTTGTAGTGGTGACAATAGTACGAGTTCGCATGTAATTTATAAATATTATTATTTTTACGTAATTTGTTATGAGACGCCATGACTGTGAGTGGTATATGCCCCCCAGTAATGGCGGCAGCGTATGAGGGTGTACTTTCGAGAAGCGCTCGTCGGATTACTCTATACTTTGTTATCCAGCATAAATATCAGATTGTTCGAAAGCATGAAATTGTAATGTAAATTTCGTTCATTAATGTTGTAAGCCCGGGTTGTAAGTAGCTCTGTGTACAGGTCTGTGAATGTGGAGGCGCTCCTATTCATCGGAACTTTATCTGCTACCCAATACACAGCCCTGTGAACGACCATAGGCATTTTCAAAAACACTACACATGTCATACAAAATGTCTCATTTCGGGACGAATTCGTACCTCTTTGCACCAAAAGCAGCGTCGATCACCTTAACATACAGTAATGAACACTCGGTTGTTGAATTGATGTACTGTAGGGGAGTTTTGGATGTTAAAACAGACTATTTATTGCCCAAAATGCGTATACATGGTACTTAAGTATATAAACAGAGACGCCATTTTGGTCACGCGAGATTGATCACGTGATAAAACTTTTTACTGTGACGTCAGAGCTGAATGACGAAAACATGTTTTCTATGAGGAAAATCAATATAAAACTTGTTTTACAAATAATTGTTGTGGTTTTTGACTAAAATGTTTAAATTTTCAGTTATTTTCAAGAAAAAATACTTTAATTTTGAAAAGTAATATATTATTTTGTTATCCATCATGCTTGGCAGAAAAGTATACTAAATCTTAATGATGGAGGTTATAGCTGCTACAGATGTGTCTCAAATATATACAGCTCAACACAACATCTGTGATCAAAGATGGGTGGAGACTGCTCAGCATGATGGGTTTTTAAAATTAAAAATAAATTAAATTTTAGTTATAATACATCATTTATTTATGTTAATTTTCAAAACAATTACACAATAAATGAATAATAAATTCATGAAATATTTATTGAACAGTTGTATTCATGTTTCTTTATAGTGTTCGTTGAACGGGATTCGATGAAAGTACATGCAGATTTCTTTTTCGCTGCTGTGACGTCAAGAAAAAGTTGTATCACGTGATCACTGTTAATCAATTAAGTCAAGCGTGATTCAAGATGGCTGCCACAGTTTGTTGACAAATGCGAGTTTGACGACAAAACGTGAATTTTTCCACTTTATAATTGTCAAGACATGCGTAAGGTACAAACCGAGTGTTCATTAAATGTTATTGAAACGATCGGTGCCATTTACTGATGGAGGATAGTTAAGTTTCTGAAAAAAAATGTAATTTTCCATGCCACGTCCGCTGGGGATGTGGGGTTTTAAAAAATCATAGTGACCGTTCACATGGCTGTGTTGGGGTGGCGTAAGAAGCCCAATGTAAATATCACCCCTACACAGCCATGTACGCAGGGCTAGGGTTGTAAGATGGCGCTTTCTCCGGGGCCTTCAGAGTCCCACTGGCATGTTGATTATGTTCCGGCCCGTTTACTTACTTGTTGTCAGTGTCTGAGTGATATATACAAAATACGACCAAGTGAACGTCAGAATATCAAAAAAACAGAAACCTAAAAATCAGTTGTCCATGCCAAGAGAGCCGCAGAACCAAAACAATCTGTCAGCAGTCGCCGTCCACAGCAGCGATATGATTTTACACATCGAAATTGAGAATCGCAGATGTAGACAATATGCATAGAAATGAACACTTAATCCATCTATCCCGGCCAGCAATCGAATCATCAATCTTCATGAGTGTGTAGCTGGCATTTCCATCTATTTGCTTCTATTCCCACTATCCTAAAACGTCCAAGTGAATGTTGCCAAATTCGCGAGTGTTGCGTATTTTCGCACAGTGGCGTAAACATTGCTACAATCAAAGACGCGCTGAACAGAAAATCAATTCTGGGCTAGTACCATTGTCAAATTCTGGGGAGTAGATGACTATTTATATGGGAGACGTTACAATAAGGAACTATTAAAATTGTTCGATTTGCATATCAAAATCCTTTATTGGAACAGAGCATGTTCTATATTCACCAAAAAACAAAGTTGTTATGTTTCTAGATACACAACAGACTCGAAACAATAGAAACCGTCCGATCCGAGCGACCTGCGTTCTTGAAAATCGAGTCTTATCGCCCTTGCGTTTCCGAGCAAAAAAAACGATGAGGCCAAAAACGACCGATTTTTGCCCAATCTTCTATGAATTTTTCATAATTTAGCTAATTCAGTCCAGCGGTTAGATAGGGTATTTATTAGAGACGCTCGGAGAACCAAAATTTGGGACGTGAATCACTCCGGCAACTAAAAATCGGCGAAAATGGCCAAGGGGGTGAGGGACTGTATTTCAAAAACATATTTGATATATAGGGTATATAATCAATTTCTTGTGAGCAATGTTTTCAACATTACGAGAACCACATACATTGTAATAACTTGCTGAAAACCTGTCCGATTTCCATGACTCAAACGCAGACCTGTAGAACTGACGACACTCTTCCGTAATTACCGCTACGCGCATGTTCACCGACCTTTGACGTCAACTGCGCAGAACAAAAATGATCGTCACACCTTAGGAAGGCGGTGACGGCTGAATAATCAGTGTGACGGCAGCCGGCAGAAGTCATCGACATGAAAGGCGCGTAAACACAAAAGAATAATCAGCTTAAAACAAAAGACTCAAGTAGGATTAAAACTAGTCCAGTCTCCTTCTTTTTTTAGCTCCATGGATGACGGAGATCATCTGCGATTGCGGCTACACCAAGTACTGATAACATAAAAACTCAAACAAAATGTATATTTTTAATGTCTTCATGCAATATATTCTGAGTTATCCACTTTATTCTGGCCCGCGAATTAATAGGATACAATTTTAAACATGTTTTTGAACGCCGCGAATTAAAAGGATACATTTAAAAATTAGCGTTCGAAAATAAAATGGGTGCGCGAATTAATAGAGACCGCGAATTAATCGAGTTTTTACGGTATGTACCTAGTTTCATTAAAATGTTGAGTGGTACTCAATTTATCTGTGGAGCACATATAAATAGGTTAATTTATGCAAATTAGGTAATTAGTAGACACAAATTTTAACCCTAAACTGAACATGTAAATGACTTGTCCCAGAGCATCTATGTACCATGTTTCATTAAAGTCTGTTGAATGGTACTTGAGTAAATGCTTAAAATTGGCTAATTAGGTCATTAATATGTATGGATTTCAATCAAAAACTAATCAGGTCAGTGCATTATCCCAGAGCGTTGATGTATGAAGTTTCATTGAAATATGTTGAATAGTTAAGTAAAAAGTGTAAAGGCTTAAAATTAACATGCACATATTTCAACCAAAAACTAACCAGCTCTGAGCTATGCAATAATAATATAAATTATGAAAAAGGGTGAGGGTCGTCACTTGGTAGGTTTGTCATCACTTGGTAGGTGTAAAATTAAATGGACGTTGTCACAATATTAAGAAGACACACACATAGACACACTTCACACACAGGAGCAAAAAATTAAGTTAAGCCCAAATCCACAATGAAATGTACTGTGAACAGACATATCACACACACACACACACACACACACACACACACACACACACACACACACACACACACACACACACACACACACCTAGTATATTTTATCTCTATCTGATAGAACACCAGCTTCCCCAGGAATACAAGTCTTCTCTGATGAACAAACAAAAAACATTCTTGATGTTGGTCAAATACACCAATGACAAATGTGTATTGTAGTATTTCATACCTGTTTACTACAGCATGTATTCCTGGTCTTTCTTCTACGAGTACAGATCCAGAAGCATTGGAAGTAACATCCATGACTATTGAGCCAGAAGCTATGGAAGATGCTGCATTAGACGAAGTCTGTGATCGTGGGGACAATTTTGTTGCCTTCTCCACAGCTGCAACTTCCTCAGCAAAATTATCATGGTTGACAACTTCAACAACTGTTTGTTCCTCTTCTTTGTGCTCACCCTTGTCTTCAAAATCATTATTCAAAATTTGATTCTCCACTGCAAGCTTCTCCAGGATCTGATTTTCCATCTTTTCCACATCAAACAACTGATCCGGTATTTCTACTGGGAAGTCATCAGCAAGAACTGGATCATCAAAAGCTTCTAATTCAAGTGGTGGTAAATCTGAGTCATCAAACATTGGGCTATCCGTTCTCTCACTCACATCATCCTCTGTTGTGTCTATATCACTTTCAAAATATTCTTCAGTTGCAAGGAGTTCAGATGATGCATGATATGTTCGTGGAGCTAAATTACGAAGTACCAGGTTATTGATGATATGTTCATGAGGCTTTAGTAACAGTACTTCAAACAATTTCAAGGACAATATACTAATCTGTAAGAATCAATAAGACATGTAAAGATACGGGATAGTATACTCAGGGTTCTCCCCAGCCTGATTTGAGTGTTGGTCACTAATTAATATTCATGAGCTAATTAATATTTATTTTGCCATCCTAAAAGTTACGATTTTACTACTTTAAATAATTTAACTTTTATTTTAAATATTTCAATGCAAAATTAATTTGCTTTGATAAAAGTGAAAAAAATATATACCGGTACACTTTATTTTCGCAATCACATCTTAAATACATATATTGAAACATTGACCTCTGATCTGGCAGCCATTTTTTCAAAGCATGTCGTTTGTTACGGCCAAAGTGGAAACAAGAATTTAATGTTTTCTTTTCTAATGGAATACTGATAAATCACATTAATAGTGAGAAATAAGTATTCCTTGTATCGCTGACTAAATATAGCTTATGAATTTAATTTTAGGAACAGGTCACGAAGCCAAAAACATCAACGAAGCTTACTACACTCAAGTGCAGATTAAACTAACGACAGCCTGATGCATCCCAGCAGGTGAGGTGAGCAAGTTATTGTGCACCTCAACAAATCCTACACAGAATTAAACTGCAATGCAGAATGTCAATCGGAGAAGGTTCAAACAAAGACACATTAGGCTAATGTCACACATGTTGATTTTGAACAGCAGTGTCTTGTTTCAATAACATTTTGTTCTGTGTTAATTTTTGCATTATGTTATTGTGTGCTAAAACCAACAAGGAGAATAGAATGATGGTCCAGTGGTCAGTGTTTTCATCATAAACAGCAACTTTTTGTCCCGGTCGGATTCTGAGTTCTGGATGGGGCCGTCCAGCACCGTCCACTATGGGGAGAACCCTGTACACTAATCTGAAAAAATCAATAATGGGCTTTGGGTCTATAGTGGGGTGTAGATTGGGTTTTACTAAAGCATTGAGCCTTTGGTAGTGGGGTGTAGATTGGGTTTTTGTAAAGCACTTGCTCTATGGTAGTGGGGTATAGATGGGTTTTACTAAAGCACTGAGTCCATGGTAGTGGGTATAGATGGGTTTTACTAAAGCACTGGGTCTATAGTAGTGGGGTGTAGATTGGGTTTTTGTAAAGCACTTGCTCTATGGTAGTGGGGTATAGATGGGTTTTACTAAAGCACTGAGTCTATGGTAGTGGGGTATAGATGGGTTTTACTAAAGCACTTGCTCTATGGTAGTGAGGTATAGATGGGTTTTACTAAAGCACTGAGTCTATGGTAGTGGGATGTAGATGGGTTTTACTAAAGCACTGGGTCTTTCGTAGTGGGGTGTAGATGGGTTTTACTAAAGCACTGGGTCTTTCGTAGTGGGGTGTAGAGGGGTTTTACTAAAGCACTGAGTCTATGGTAGTGGGGTATAGATGGGTTTTACTAAAGCACTGAGTCTATGGTAGTGGGGTGTAGATGGGTTTGTGTAAAGCACTGGGTCTATGGTAGAGGGGTATAGATGTTTTTTTTTAAATCTATGGAAGGCTATAGGGATGATCTGAGAGTTCAATTTCAATATACAATGCAATTTCACTGTTGTTTTGAAGTCATGCCAAAGAAGCATTTTTTAGTTCTATTTTCTCTATTTTAAGTACAGTTGTGTTAACCTTGGTTTTAATTGAGTTGATTAAATGAATTGATAACAAGTAAAAGTCTGATTCTTCTAACATACCTCATCTGACAAATGATCACATCTTTCAATGAATCTATGTCTGAGTTTATGACTTGCTTCTCCAGGTGTTTCTTTGGCAGTGGCATCACCAAGTAGAAAATACACTGTCACTGATAACAATGACTCAGAGGTTGTCATCTTGACAAGTTTGATTAAGAGAGCGGTACATGTTAAAATACCAACTTCAGAACTGTGAAAAAAACAGAACACAGTTAAGGCTACAATTGAAGACAGATTTCATCACTTTTACAATATGGTTTTACTAGTATTTTATACTTTTATTATTGACAAAATCAGATAAAAATATGTTACCAAAATAATCATTAACATGGGGCTTCCTATGGAAATTGTTTGAAAATGTTTGCATTTTTCAATTCATGGACAAAGATAGGTTTTTTTTTTGAGAGTAAGAATCTGTTTTCAATTAGTGAAATGAATGAAAAAAATCCCAGATTAAATAAATAAAAATTAAACATTGCCTACAGTGTTCTCCCAAACTATTATTAATATGTAATTTACATATTAACCATTATATGTTTATAAAACTGGAGAGAAAAATGGGTATTATGGTTTGTCAGCCATTTCACAAATAAGAATAATTTACCGTTCACTCATTACAAATGAGATAAAGCTGAGATTTGATGTATTATTTACAGAAATTTATAAATGGTAACTTCTTCAAAAAAAAGTTCAAACTAAACAATTGAATGAATGAAAAAACAAGCCATGCATGGCACAGTCCCCGTTAGTTATCAAACTTAAGATATATAGTTTTTTTATAGTAATATAGCTGGAATATAACCATGTCAGAAATATGATTTTTTAACATTAAAATGATTGACATTTGTATCTGATCGTCAAAGAAGTACTTGTCCATATTGAGAGATATTGCTCTGGAACAGCATTCAAAATCAACCATTTTGAATACATGTATATATATAACATGATGTATAACGAATATATAAAATTTGAACATAATCAGTCAAAGCATTTAAGAGACATGGCTCTAGAGGCCCAATCATTAAAACAAAATGGTCGCCAGTCAGCCATTTTGAATCCAATCTGAAAAATAAAATGATGTGCATCAGGAATCCATAATGTCTAATGTATGTACCAAGTTTGAACGAAATCCATCCATAAATGCCAGAAATGCTTGATATTTGATGATTTTTTAGCACAAAAATGACCACCATTCGGCCATTTTGAATAGGATCGTCGAACCAATATATCTGTTAATCTATGACTTGATGTATAATGAATATTTAAAATTTGAACATAATCAGTCAAAACAAGTCGGAGATATAGGTCTAGAAACCCATTCATTAAAACAAATTGGCCGCCAGACAGCCATTTTGAATCTGATCTGAAAAAATAAATGATGTGCATCAGGAACATGTACCGGTAATGTCTAATATATGTACCAAGTTTGAACGAAATCCATCCATAAATACCAGAAATGCTTGATATTTGATGATTTTTTGGCACAAAAATGGCCACCATTTGGCCATTTTGAATAGGATCGTCAAACCAATATATCTGTCTATGACATGATGTATAATGAATATTTAAAATTTGAACATAATCAGTGATAGCAAGTCAAAGATATGGCACGAGAACCACATTCATTAAAACAAAATGACCGCCAGTTGGCCATTTTGAATATTATCTGAAAAACAAAATTATTTGCATCAAGATCCCATAATGTCTAATGTATATACCAAGTTTGAACAAAATCCATCTGTAAACAGCCGAGAAATGCTTGATTTTGATGATTTTTAGCACGAAAATGGCCGCCATTCGGCCATCTTGAATCAGATTGTGAAACAAATTGACGTGCATATGTATAATATCATGTATGATGTATGTGTGAAGTTTGATTGTGATTGGTCCAGGCATTTCTAAGATACAGGTCCGGACGCACACACGCACGCACACACACACACGGAGGTCAAAACATAAGTCCCTGTTTTTTGGACTGCGTCCGAACAGGGACTAAACATGTGGTTGCAAATGCAGAGACAACCACAAGATATAATTCTATTTGATTATAAAGTGCATATACAATGTATTCACATATATATTCACAAAATAGTGTCCATAATTGTCCATACACTTCTTTAATTTTCATTTGCAGTTCTGTAAACACTTACGCTTGTAAAAGTAATGGCTCCAGAACAGGTACATAAAATCTTTCTTTTATTTCTTTAGCCAAGAGTTTGCCAATTAATGGGTGAGCATTTTTTATTAGTTCATCACAATAATCAAACCAGGATAGCAGTGATATTAATGCTCGTTTCCCTGGAAATGCACAGTCATCTTCATCTTCACTATAGAGATCAAGTCTGAATGGAGAAAATAAGGCAAATTTGTTTTTATCAATAAAATGCAGAAACAGGTTTAGTACTTGGGAGATTTGATGGTTCATGCACAAGTCAAAAGGGAATTATATCATCAAATGTCAGAATGAACACAGCTACCGGTACATACAAGAACTGTCACTTAGTATGGTATCTCTAAACATAAAGCAATCTTATGTTTTCTCCACAAATATTCATCCTGTATGTACCAACTAATCTAATAGCTGTGCACTACTGAATGTAATTATATTTTGACTGTAAGTTTTGTGTTTGATGATATTCTACTTGTCTGATTAAGTTTGAATCAAAGGGAATAGTTTATACAAAGCAAAGTAGAGGAAATGAAAACAATATACTGTGAAAGAAAAAATAGACAGTGAGTTTTAACAGATTTACTTTGATTTCACTAGTTTATAATGAAATTTGAATTTTCACTGGGTCTTAATCTAGTGAGAGATTGGTTCAGTGTCACAAACACTACCGTAAAATTCCTTTTTGAGGCCGCGGCTTTAATTAAAATTCATTTTTTCAATGGACGAATTCAGATTCGTGAAGTCTTGGTGCGGCGTTAATTAGAGCATTCACTTCGGTAACAGTTGGAATTTTTTTCAGAAAACAAAGGCCAGAAGGGATAATGATATGCTAATGAGATGCACGACACTCAATTGCAACTTTGTTGCGATTCTAAGGCACTTTCGAATTTTTACACGCAGACAAACTTGTACACAAACGAAATTTCACACTGTATAACATACTGCACAATAAATAATATCTACAAATAGATTTGTATGCATTTGCAGATTACGGTACTGTATACTACAATCTCTTGAATAGACTAATTCGTTAGCACCGGTCACTCTTTTAGTAACCGTGCAGACAGCCGTCTGACTCAGTCGATTGCGGCATGTTCGACTTCCGGCAGAGTGACTGTACATTCCATGTTTAATCTAGACATCGGGGAAATTAAAATAAAAAAAGTCAATCAAAAAAAAAAATGATAACGAAAAAATACTCAGTATATTATTTAATGTAATATATATTTATTTTCTTATTTTTGATAACGAAAAGTATATTCTAATAGAAGTCAAAACAAAAACGAATGCATTCTTAGTAGCAAATGATCACGGTAACGGTCATGCTGCGTTTCACACAAGTGAATAACTTACTTGTTTTCGAAGTGTTAAAATTGCTGATTATTAATCTGTAGTGATTATAATAATGTACAAAAATAAATTCGTTGAATTGTTGTGAAAATTCAACTTAGTTTCACCGCAAGCGAATGATTTTGGTCACATATAAATGCTCGACCGATATGATATCCGCCATGTTAGTTCAAACATCTTTAGTGACTTGAAACTGTTATGTTGACCTGATAGGCCAAGTCGCTAATTAACCAATCGAAATGCTGGATGGTGCCAACGTGATTAAATTACCATAGCTCATTTAAATATGTTAATGTAGTTCAGCAACCTCATGGTAAACGAAACACGGAAGAGATTTACCGTTGTTGTACTGCGATCGTTTGGCTTTGATTTTGATGGGAAAACGGCATGATTTTTTTTTAAATCAAGAAATTAGTTGTTTTCGAAAGATAAGCTGAGCATTGAAGAAGAATTTAACACTTTTGAAAATAATAACAGCTCACTGTGGAAACGCAGTTTACCCAGTCACGTTACCCACAATAAACCTGTACTCTGGAATAAGCGTAAATGACTACGGAAAACCTTAATTAGACTCTAATTTAAGCGACAGGAATCATTGAAATGTTCGAAAAATTATGCCTTAATTTAAAATTAAATGGTATATTTTTTTCTGAAATATGTGGTGGCTGTTTGGTTTGTGAAAGTTTGGGGTGCGGCTTATATTGCAGACTTTTCCCTGGGATCAAAACATGTCAATTTCAACATGAAACAATGTCTCAAGTTAGGGGTGCGGCTTCTATTAAAGATGCGGCCTCAAAAAGGAATTTTACGGTACTCACCCCCATGTGACGTCAACAGTATCCACATCCACAGGGTCCATAACAATTGGCAGTTGGTTATACAAAGTACAAAGTCGTTCTGATAACTGTTCACATAACTGGGTATGTTCTATGATACATTTGGCAGCATTTGGTTCTTGTAGACTAGTCACAAGCATCAACCCTTCACAGGCTTTTACAGAAACTCTTGTATCCTTCAACAAATCAATAGTCATCAATTTTATTTGAAAGTCTTCACTATAACAAACCTTAATTGCGCCCTCTCGTGGCAGGAAAATATATTATTATAATGTTTTATTAGATTTTATGGTTCAGTTGATCAAAATTTTAGAGAAATAACATTTTTTTTTGGAATTTCATATTTATAAAAATCAATAATAAAATATGTAAACTTTGTTTACAGTGCTTCAATAAATTGAACTAGTAGAGTGCCCTCTAGTGGCAAAAAAATAGACCACAACAGTTTCGATATCCTCGGGGGCGGAGCTACGTCACGGACGTTCTACGTTGCTAAGACGCGCACCACTGTACCACGTATATCTATGGGCTTTGTGCGCGCTGCTATGGAATGCCGGTGGAGCCGGTGAAAACTCGAGAAAACAACACAAACTCAACTTTGAAGTAATCCTGAAACAACCAAATTCATATATGTTACACACGTAGGGCTAATCTTGTTACACTGTTCAGGGGACTCTCAACAACCATCGCAAAGTACCGTTTTCTGCGAGTTTTTGGTCTTTGTTTTCACCGCGAGGGTTGCCAGGCGGTAGAAAATGCCCGGATGTCCGCCCCCGAGGATACAAGACAAAACTGGTAACAATTTAATCAAAAAATAACTTACCGGACTTTGTAAAATATTCAAGAGTGAGTGGATCAAATTAAATTCAGGCTGTCCCATTTCAGCCGCTATTTTCTTGTAACTACTAGCTGGGGCATTCTTTTTGCTTTGTACATTATTCTGATAAAATTCACTGCTTGATTTGGGAGCCTAGGATACGAGAAAAAAAATAAGTTATATGGTCGTGTATTATTTACAATAAGTAACTGTCATTGTTACAGATTTGGTATATTTGTACATTGGACATATTTAGACCTTGATAGTGGCTATTTTGTTTTAATGAATGCAGTTCCAGAGCCATATATTTGACATGCCTTGACCAATCATGTTCAAACTTTGTATACACATCATGTCGTACATATGGACAAGTATTTGTTTGATGATCAGATTCAAGATGGCTGTCATCTTAATGTTAAAATTGAATCAAAATGTAGCATTGACGTCATTAGGATGTGAATTACATAGACAGCTATTGTAACTTAATTGGTACATACATTGAACATAATGGTTCCACATAGGATATGTATCTCTATCTGACATGGACAGCTATTGTAACTTAATTGGTACATACATTGAACATAATGGTTCCACATAGGATATGTATCTCTATCTGACATGGACAGCTATTGTAACTTAATTGGTACATACATTGAACATAATGGTTCCACATAGGATATGTATCTCTATCTTACATGGACAGCTATTGTAACTTAATTGGTACATACATTGAACATAATGGTTCCACATAGGATATGTATCTCTATCTGACATGGACAGCTATTGTAACTTAATTGGTACATACATTGAACATAATGGTTCCACATAGGATATGTATCTCTATCTTACATGGACAGCTATTGTAACTTAATTAGTACATACATTGAACATAATGGTACCACATAGGATATGTATCTCTATCTTACATGGACAGCTATTGTAACTTAATTGGTACATACATTGAACATAATGGTTCCACATAGGATATGTATCTCTATCTTACATGGACAGCTATTGTAACTTAATTGGTACATACATTGGACATAATGGTACCACATAGGATATGTATCTCTATCTTACATGGACAGCTATTGTAACTTAATTGGTACATACATTGAACATAATGGTTCCACATAGGATATGTATCTCTATCTTACATGGACAGCTATTGTAACTTAATTGGTACATACATTGAACATAATGGTTCCACATAGGATATGTATCTCTATCTTACATGGACAGCTATTGTAACTTAATTAGTACATACATTGAACATAATGGTACCACACCACATAGGATATGTATCTCTATCTTACATGGACAGCTATTGTAACTTAATTGGTACATACATTGAACATAATGGTTCCACATAGGATATGTATCTCTATCTTACATGGACAGCTATTGTAACTTAATTGGTACATACATTGGACATAATGGTACCACATAGGATATGTATCTCTATCTTACATGGACAGCTATTGTAACTTAATTGGTACATACATTGAACATAATGGTTCCACATAGGATATGTATCTCTATCTTACATGGACAGCTATTGTAACTTAATTGGTACATACATTGAACATAATGGTTCCACATAGGATATGTATCTCTATCTTACATGGACAGCTATTGTAACTTAATTGGTACATACATTGAACATAATGGTTCCACACCACATAGGATATGTATCTCTATCTTACATGAACAGCTATTGTTACGTAATTGGTACATACATTGAACATAATGGTTCCACATAGGATATGTATCTCTATCTGACATGGACAGCTATTGTAACTTAATTGGTACATACATTGAACATAATGGTTCCACATAGGATATGTATCTCTATCTTACATGGACAGCTATTGTAACTTAATTAGTACATACATTGAACATAATGGTACCACATAGGATATGTATCTCTATCTTACATGGACAGCTATTGTAACTTAATTGGTACATACATTGAACATAATGGTTCCACATTGGATATGTATCTCTATCTTACATGGACAGCTATTGTAACTTAATTGGTACATACATTGGACATAATGGTACCACATAGGATATGTATCTCTATCTTACATGGACAGCTATTGTAACTTAATTGGTACATACATTGAACATAATGGTTCCACATAGGATATGTATCTCTATCTTACATGGACAGCTATTGTAACTTAATTGGTACATACATTGAACATAATGGTTCCACATAGGATATGTATCTCTATCTTACATGGACAGCTATTGTAACTTAATTGGTACATACATTGAACATAATGGTTCCACACCACATAGGATATGTATCTCTATCTTACATGGACAGCTATTGTTACGTAATTGGTACATACATTGAACATAATGGTTCCACATAAGATATGTATCTCTATCTTACATGGACAGCTATTGTAACTTAATTGGTACATACATTGAACATAATGGTTCCACACCACATAGGATATGTATCTCTATCTTACATGGACAGCTATTGTTACGTAATTGGTACATACATTGAACATAATGGTTCCACATAGGATATGTATCTCTATCTTACATGGACAGCTATTGTTCAATAATTGGTACATACATTGAACATAATGGTTCCACATAGGATATGTATCTCTATCTTACATGGACAGCTATAGTAACTTAATTGGTACATACATTGAACATAAAGGTTCCACATAGGATATGTATCTCTATCTTACATGAACAGCTATTGTTACGTAATTGGTACATACATTAAACATAATGGTTCCACATAGGATATGTATCTCTATCTTACATGGACAGCTATTGTTACGTAATTGGTACATACATTAAACATAATGGTTCCACATAGGATATGTATCTCTATCTTACATGGACAGCTATTGTAACTTAATTAGTACATACATTGAACATAATGGTACCACATAGGATATGTATCTCTATCTTACATGGACAGCTATTGTAACTTAATTGGTACATACATTGAACATAATGGTTCCACATAGGATATGTATCTCTATCTTACATGGACAGCTATTGTTACGTAATTGGTACATACATTGGACATAATGGTACCACATAGGATATGTATCTCTATCTTACATGGACAGCTATAGTAACTTAATTGGTACATACATTGAACATAAAGGTTCCACATAGGATATGTATCTCTATCTTACATGAACAGCTATTGTTACGTAATTGGTACATACATTAAACATAATGGTTCCACATAGGATATGTATCTCTATCTTACATGGACAGCTATTGTTACGTAATTGGTACATACATTAAACATAATGGTTCTACATAGGATATGTATCTCTATCTTACATGGACAGCTATTGTAACTTAATTAGTACATACATTGAACATAATGGTACCACATAGGATATGTATCTCTATCTTACATGGACAGCTATTGTAACTTAATTGGTACATACATTGAACATAATGGTTCCACATAGGATATGTATCTCTATCTTACATGGACAGCTATTGTTACGTAATTGGTACATACATTGGACATAATGGTACCACATAGGATATGTATCTCTATCTTACATGGACAGCTATAGTAACTTAATTGGTACATACATTGAACATAATGGTACCACATAGGATATGTATCTCTATCTTACATGGACAGCTATAGTAACTTAATTGGTACATACATTGAACATAATGGTACCACATAGGATATGTATCTCTATCTTACATGGACAGCTATTGTAACTTAATTGGTACATACATTGAACATAATGGTACCACACAGGATATGTATCTCTATCTTACATGGACAGCTATTGTAACTTAATTGGTACATACATTGAACATAATGGTTCCACATAGGATATGTATCTCTATCTTACATGGACAGCTATTGTTACGTAATTGGTACATACATTGGACATAATGGTACCACATAGGATATGTATCTCTATCTTACATGGACAGCTATAGTAACTTAATTGGTACATACATTGAACATAATGGTACCACATAGGATATGTATCTCTATCTTACATGGACAGCTATAGTAACTTAATTGGTACATACATTGAACATAATGGTACCACATAGGATATGTATCTCTATCTTACATGGACAGCTATTGTAACTTAATTGGTACATACATTGAACATAATGGTTCCACATAGGATATGTATCTCTATCTTACATGGACAGCTATAGTAACTTAATTGGTACATACATTGAACATAATGGTACCACATAGGATATGTATCTCTATCTTACATGGACAGTTATAGTAACTTAATTGGTACATACATTGAACATAATGGTTCCACATAGGATATGTATCTCTATCTTACATGGACAGCTATTGTAACTTAATTAGTACATACATTGAACATAATGGTACCACATAGGATATGTATCTCTATCTTACATGGACAGCTATTGTAACTTAATTGGTACATACATTGAACATAATGGTACCACATAGGATATGTATCTCTATCTTACATGGACAGCTATTGTAACTTAATTGGTACATACATTGAACATAATGGTTCCACATAGGATATGTATCTCTATCTTACATGGACAGCTATTGTAACTTAATTGGTACATACATTGAACATAATGGTTCCACATAGGATATGTATCTCTATCTGACATGGACAGCTATTGTAACTTAATTGGTACATACATTGAACATAATGGTTCCACATAGGATATGTATCTCTATCTTACATGGACAGCTATTGTAACTTAATTGGTACATACATTGAACATAATGGTTCCACATAGGATATGTATCTCTATCTGACATGGACAGCTATTGTAACTTAATTGGTACATACATTGAACATAATGGTTCCACATAGGATATGTATCTCTATCTTACATGGACAGCTATTGTAACTTAATTAGTACATACATTGAACATAATGGTACCACATAGGATATGTATCTCTATCTTACATGGACAGCTATTGTAACTTAATTGGTACATACATTGAACATAATGGTTCCACATAGGATATGTATCTCTATCTTACATGGACAGCTATTGTAACTTAATTGGTACATACATTGGACATAATGGTACCACATAGGATATGTATCTCTATCTTACATGGACAGCTATTGTAACTTAATTGGTACATACATTGAACATAATGGTTCCACATAGGATATGTATCTCTATCTTACATGGACAGCTATTGTAACTTAATTGGTACATACATTGAACATAATGGTTCCACATAGGATATGTATCTCTATCTTACATGGACAGCTATTGTAACTTAATTAGTACATACATTGAACATAATGGTACCACACCACATAGGATATGTATCTCTATCTTACATGGACAGCTATTGTAACTTAATTGGTACATACATTGAACATAATGGTTCCACATAGGATATGTATCTCTATCTTACATGGACAGCTATTGTAACTTAATTGGTACATACATTGGACATAATGGTACCACATAGGATATGTATCTCTATCTTACATGGACAGCTATTGTAACTTAATTGGTACATACATTGAACATAATGGTTCCACATAGGATATGTATCTCTATCTTACATGGACAGCTATTGTAACTTAATTGGTACATACATTGAACATAATGGTTCCACATAGGATATGTATCTCTATCTTACATGGACAGCTATTGTAACTTAATTGGTACATACATTGAACATAATGGTTCCACACCACATAGGATATGTATCTCTATCTTACATGAACAGCTATTGTTACGTAATTGGTACATACATTGAACATAATGGTTCCACATAGGATATGTATCTCTATCTGACATGGACAGCTATTGTAACTTAATTGGTACATACATTGAACATAATGGTTCCACATAGGATATGTATCTCTATCTTACATGGACAGCTATTGTAACTTAATTAGTACATACAGTGAACATAATGGTACCACATAGGATATGTATCTCTATCTTACATGGACAGCTATTGTAACTTAATTGGTACATACATTGAACATAATGGTTCCACATTGGATATGTATCTCTATCTTACATGGACAGCTATTGTAACTTAATTGGTACATACATTGGACATAATGGTACCACATAGGATATGTATCTCTATCTTACATGGACAGCTATTGTAACTTAATTGGTACATACATTGAACATAATGGTTCCACATAGGATATGTATCTCTATCTTACATGGACAGCTATTGTAACTTAATTGGTACATACATTGAACATAATGGTTCCACATAGGATATGTATCTCTATCTTACATGGACAGCTATTGTAACTTAATTGGTACATACATTGAACATAATGGTTCCACACCACATAGGATATGTATCTCTATCTTACATGGACAGCTATTGTTACGTAATTGGTACATACATTGAACATAATGGTTCCACATAAGATATGTATCTCTATCTTACATGGACAGCTATTGTAACTTAATTGGTACATACATTGAACATAATGGTTCCACACCACATAGGATATGTATCTCTATCTTACATGGACAGCTATTGTTACGTAATTGGTACATACATTGAACATAATGGTTCCACATAGGATATGTATCTCTATCTTACATGGACAGCTATTGTTCAATAATTGGTACATACATTGAACATAATGGTTCCACATAGGATATGTATCTCTATCTTACATGGACAGCTATAGTAACTTAATTGGTACATACATTGAACATAAAGGTTCCACATAGGATATGTATCTCTATCTTACATGAACAGCTATTGTTACGTAATTGGTACATACATTAAACATAATGGTTCCACATAGGATATGTATCTCTATCTTACATGGACAGCTATTGTTACGTAATTGGTACATACATTAAACATAATGGTTCCACATAGGATATGTATCTCTATCTTACATGGACAGCTATTGTAACTTAATTAGTACATACATTGAACATAATGGTACCACATAGGATATGTATCTCTATCTTACATGGACAGCTATTGTAACTTAATTGGTACATACATTGAACATAATGGTTCCACATAGGATATGTATCTCTATCTTACATGGACAGCTATTGTTACGTAATTGGTACATACATTGGACATAATGGTACCACATAGGATATGTATCTCTATCTTACATGGACAGCTATAGTAACTTAATTGGTACATACATTGAACATAAAGGTTCCACATAGGATATGTATCTCTATCTTACATGAACAGCTATTGTTACGTAATTGGTACATACATTAAACATAATGGTTCCACATAGGATATGTATCTCTATCTTACATGGACAGCTATTGTTACGTAATTGGTACATACATTAAACATAATGGTTCTACATAGGATATGTATCTCTATCTTACATGGACAGCTATTGTAACTTAATTAGTACATACATTGAACATAATGGTACCACATAGGATATGTATCTCTATCTTACATGGACAGCTATTGTAACTTAATTGGTACATACATTGAACATAATGGTTCCACATAGGATATGTATCTCTATCTTACATGGACAGCTATTGTTACGTAATTGGTACATACATTGGACATAATGGTACCACATAGGATATGTATCTCTATCTTACATGGACAGCTATAGTAACTTAATTGGTACATACATTGAACATAATGGTACCACATAGGATATGTATCTCTATCTTACATGGACAGCTATAGTAACTTAATTGGTACATACATTGAACATAATGGTACCACACAGGATATGTATCTCTATCTTACATGGACAGCTATTGTAACTTAATTGGTACATACATTGAACATAATGGTTCCACATAGGATATGTATCTCTATCTTACATGGACAGCTATTGTTACGTAATTGGTACATACATTGGACATAATGGTACCACATAGGATATGTATCTCTATCTTACATGGACAGCTATAGTAACTTAATTGGTACATACATTGAACATAATGGTACCACATAGGATATGTATCTCTATCTTACATGGACAGCTATAGTAACTTAATTGGTACATACATTGAACATAATGGTACCACATAGGATATGTATCTCTATCTTACATGGACAGCTATTGTAACTTAATTGGTACATACATTGAACATAATGGTTCCACATAGGATATGTATCTCTATCTTACATGGACAGCTATAGTAACTTAATTGGTACATACATTGAACATAATGGTACCACATAGGATATGTATCTCTATCTTACATGGACAGTTATAGTAACTTAATTGGTACATACATTGAACATAATGGTTCCACATAGGATATGTATCTCTATCTTACATGGACAGCTATTGTAACTTAATTAGTACATACATTGAACATAATGGTACCACATAGGATATGTATCTCTATCTTACATGGACAGCTATTGTAACTTAATTGGTACATACATTGAACATAATGGTACCACATAGGATATGTATCTCTATCTTACATAGACAGCTATTGTTACGTAATTGGTACATACATTGAACATAATGGTTCCACATAGGATATGTATCTCTATCTTACATGGACAGCTATTGTAACTTAATTAGTACATACATTGAACATAATGGTACCACATAGGATATGTATCTCTATCTTACATGGACAGCTATTGTAACTTAATTGGTACATACATTGAACATAATGGTACCACATAGGATATGTATCTCTATCTTACATAGACAGCTATTGTTACGTAATTGGTACATACATTGAACATAATGGTACCACATAGGATATGTATCTCTATCTTACATGGACAGCTATTGTAACTTAATTGGTACATACATTGAACATAATGGTTCCACATACATGTAAGGTCTGATTAAAAAAGGCCAAATGACAGAAATTTTGTATTAAAGAATGATGTGCTGGAAGTCTGGTGGGTTACTGGTTTCAAAAGTTGCTAGTTACATGGGAAAATTTGGTTGTCCATGAGATTTATTTGATAAGAAAAAAATTGTATACAGAAAAGTGTGAACGAAACTAAATGCATATCATTTTGCTCAATAATGTTAATTTCAATTCCGTGTTTGGTAGTGGCTGGCTTATAACATGTTTGCACTTTTGGATATTTAATAAATTTTATAGTTATAACTCTCATCTTGCAGTTTGAATGAAATTCATTCATATACATTCAAGATGGGATTTCAGAATGACAGAAATATTTGATTTTGCTGAGTTTTTAACATTTAAATGACTACCATCTTAAATTTAATCATCAAATGAATAATTATGCATAGGACTAGAGAAAACACTGGGTTTTATTTTATAAAAAAACAATAGCTAGAAACTGACCATGGCCATATTTTTGCTCATTTCATGAACTGGTAATAAAATTCTAACTACTGGTAGACTTCCTAATAATAACTTTTCACAACTTGTTTTGATGAATTCAAATTGCAAGGTAATATAGACAATTTTAGTATAAAAAAAACATGATAATAAAAAACACATGTCAGTGAGTTGTATACTGTTAACACCACTTACCTCTAGAAAGAAATTAACTAAATAAGGATCTGCTTTGAGTTTAGCGCATACCATACACAGGAACTGAATTTCTTCTTTCTCTGTTGGACCTGCTCTCACTTCACCGCACACTTTTATGAGCCTCTGTTAAAATACAATTTACCACTTTATTGTTTGGCACAACAGATGTGTACAATGCATGGACATTATTAACCCTACTGAGATCTTAAGCTACTAAATGTACACCATAGAATTCAATAGTATTGGTACAGCTGGCAGGAGGAAAGAAACAACAAACAAAAAAAGATATAAACCATATATTAATAGGTGACAATGCTTGGATCAAACAATGAAAAGCTATTTAATTGAATATCTACAACTCCAGGGGAAAACAATTATTTAATTTAATTTTTATAAAATGTCTTTTCTAATGATTTGCGTAAATGAATAAAAGATAACACTGTTCTATCCATGAAAATAGCAATGTACTGCAGTTAATTTACGTAACAATACAACATGTAAATAACCTCTTACTGTGCATTGTTATGGTAAGTGTTACTTAAAATAATAGAAGGGGGGGACTACTTTTTAATGCTCTAGAGTGAACGTTATTAATAATTGTTCAGATTGGGATCTCAGACATTTCTGATTTGCTGAATAATATGGTATGACAGGGGATTAAGCAAACTGTGCTGTTGGTATTTTTAGCTTAGGATAAGCTGATTGGTATGTTACTACATGTATACTGTAATGCCAGGGTTCTCCCCAGAAAAAATGCATAGCGCCGGGGCTAATTTGCATAATAATTTGCATATCATTTACATATCTTTCCTTCATTGATTAACAGAACTTATTTACAATTATGAATATTAGTGAGCTCAGTCACAGGGCAAATATTTTTTTTAATGGAATCAACACATTATGTTTCACAATTTAGAAGAGTTTGAAACATTCTCGAAATACAAATGCTACAGACTAAAAACAAACACAAATACATTATTGTTGCAATTTAATTGTTTAGTAAAACGTTGAAGGAAACACATTCAAAACGTTAAGCCAGATTTATGTTCACGAATCTCATAATTTTATTCACTCCAAAAACATTCTCCTTCAAAAAATAGATCACGTAATTAATTGACGTATTGTTGTAATTTATTATTCGTACCATCAACTTCTAAAACGTTTACAATTACAGTAATGAGCGAACAAATAAAGCTTCAAAACGATCATCAAAGTTACGACGTGACATAACTTACTTGGCCATGTTATACACCAGTTATAGCAATAATTCCTCAACAAATTTTACTTCTTTTTTTTTTTTTGATATGAAATGTAAGTAAAATCCGACTTATTTTTTCGGGAGCGATTATTTTTGATCACTTGATCGCTTCGGTAAAAAAAAAACAGACCCGCCATGATGTTTGTGAAACATTAGCATGTGTCCTTTGACCCGATGGGTCAAGAATTCCATTAACCAATCAAAATGCCGCATGGTAATGCCGGTAGAACCCGAAGTTTTCCGAATGGTAGTGATCATAAAAATTACATTGCGGAAGTAAAGCGATGTCGTAGCACGATGTATTGGCATCCATTTCAATTGAGAACTGCATGACAGCTTTCGAAAGAGGTGATTTGCAATTTTTAAAAGGTAAATTAGGTCTTGAAAGAAGAGTTTTTACATGATTCGCAATGATAACAGTTCAAATGTATTTTACCAAATCACGCAATAAACACGTTGTTTTTTTCTTGAGTAGCGTGAACTGATCGTGAACTCTGATTTGACCATGTTATATCGAGGTGGAATTGATTTTGAAATAATTTTAGCTTTCAATCTAAAGACTGTGTCTATCGCAGAAAGTATTTACTTACAAACAAAGAGGTGCTAATTCCACAAATTTGACTAGCCGCTACGTATCGTGCGACTAGGTCTATTGTTTATAAATTATAATCCACGACTGGCAGGATGCGTGTCGGTCGGTACGTAATTATACCAACAATCAGACAATAGTCCTCGTCGGAAGCATTTCCGTGGTGGTCACTAATTTTGAGTGACGGTCGGGGCCGACCGGCGTGGCGAACAAAGCTTTTTCACATCTGATATTGGCATGTCAAATATGAAATCAAGCGCCGAGGTGGGAACACATAGCGCCGAGGTCACAAGTGAAGCGCCGAGATTCACAGGTATAGCGCCGCGGACCTCGGCGCTAAAAAGCCTTGGGGAGAACCCTGAGCATTGGACCACTGCAGAACTATAGCAGAACTATTGAGACCTTGCTAGAGGGTATCAGAATTTAAATATAGCAGAACTATTGGGACCTTGCTAGAGGGTATCAGAATTTAAACATAGCAGAACTATTGGACCTTGCTAGAGGGTATCAAAATTTAAACATAGCAGAACTATTGGACCTTGCTAGAGGGTATCAGAATTTAAACATAGCAGAACTATTGGACCTTGCTAGAGGGTATCAGAATTTAAACATAGCAGAACTATTGAACCTTGCTAGAGGGTATCAGAATTTAAACATAGCAGAACTATTGAGACCTTGCTAGAGGGTATCAGAATTTAAACATAGCAGAACTATTGAGACCTTGCTAGAGGGTATCAGAATTTAAACATAGCAGAACTATTGAGATTTTGCTAGAGGGTATTGGAATTTAACATAGCTGGTCTGACATGAACCTCCTGCATACAGTGTAAGCAGCTGATTTTGTTATGCCAAATCATTAGAAATATGACTTGCTGACATATTTATCTAACTTCAGTAACGTTTTTACTGCAAAATTGTACACTGGACTTCCATACCAATTGGTATGTTTGCACGTACACATTAAGTCCAGTGTGAGCAGCTTATAAGACTGTGATGTTTGCTACTAAATCAAAGCATTTGTTTTTATTTGTAACTTCTTCTATACTTTCATTTACCATAAAATTAAAATTAAACCAAAGCATAATTTTTGTTATCACAATGAAATTTGGACTATACAATTTCAATTGTAATACTGATGGCATTATTTTTGCTATTTTGCAATCCGTCTGAGTGTCATGACAGCTTATAAATATGACTCATCCTTCAAAACATTGCTCAGGAACCCGGCCCTGGACAAATGACCCCACTAGAGGTCGCCTTGA
The DNA here is from genome assembly GCF_978046115.1 of Saccoglossus kowalevskii. Taxonomy (NCBI): domain Eukaryota; kingdom Metazoa; phylum Hemichordata; class Enteropneusta; family Harrimaniidae; genus Saccoglossus; species Saccoglossus kowalevskii. The sequence continues at coordinate 35,848,273 of NC_140650.1, forward strand.
TGTCAGATATGTATGTAATTCAGCAAGCACTGATGCATGCATATCCTTGCTTGCCAGGGTAGAGATGAAGTAAAAAATATGATAATTTTTCATTGCTAGAAATTTATTACCTAGAAGGCGGGCATGAGAACTTAATTTCATGGAGCCCTCTCCAAGCTTGAATAACCGCAGGGTTCTCCCCAGAAAAAATGCATAGCGCCGGGGCTAATTTGCATAATAATTTGCATATCATTTACATATCTTTCCTTCATTGATTAACAGAACTTATTTACAATTATGAATATTAGTGAGCTCAGTCACAGGGCAAATATTTTTTTTAATGGAATCAACACATTATGTTTCACAATTTAGAAGAGTTTGAAACATTCTCGAAATACAAATGCTACAGATTAAAAACAAACACAAATACATTATTGTTGCAATTTAATTGTTTTGTAAAACGTTGAAGGAAACGCATTCAAAACGTTAAGCCAGATTTATGTTCACGAATCTCATAATTTTATTCACTCCAAAAACATTCTCCTTCAAAAAATCGATCACGTAATTAATTGACGTATTGTTGTAATTTATTATTCGTACCATCAACTTCTAAAACGTTTACAATTACAGTAATGAGCGAACAAATAAAGCTTCAAAACGATCATCAAAGTTACGACGTGACATAACTTACTTGGCCATGTTATACACCAGTTATAGCAATAATTCCTCAACAAATTTTACTTCTTTTTTTTTTATATGAAATGTAAGTAAAATCCGACTTATTTTTATCGGGAGCGATTATTTTTGATCGCTTGATCGCTTCGGTAAAAAAAAAAACAGACCCGCCATGATGTTTGTGAAACATTAGCATGTGTCCTTTGACCCGATGGGTCAAGAATTCCATTAACCAATCAAAATGCCGCATGGTAATGCCGGTAGAACCCGAAGTTTTCCGAATGGTAGTGATCATAAAAATTACATTGCGGAAGTAAAGCGATGTCGTAGCACGATGTGTTGGCATCAATTTCAATTGAAAACTGCATGACAGCTTTCGAAAGAGGTGATTTGCAATTTTTAAAAGGTAAATTAGGTCTTGAAAGAAGAGTTTTTACATGATTCGCAATGATAACAGTTCAAATGTATTTTACTAAATCACGCAATAAACACGTTGTTTTTTTCTTGAGTAGCGTGAACTGATCGTGAACTCCGATTTGACCATGTTATATCGAGGTGGAATTGATTTTGAAATAATTTTAGCTTTCAATCTAAAGACTGTGTCTATCGCAGAAAGTATTTACTTACAAACAAAGAGGTGCTAATTCCACAAATTTGACTAGCCGCTACGTATCGTGCGACTAGGTCTATTGTTTATAAATTATAATCCACGACTGGCAGGATGCGTGTCGGTCGGTACGTAATTATACCAACAATCAGACAATAGTCCTCGTCGGAAGCATTTCCGTGGTGGTCACTAATTTTGAGTGACGGTCGGGGCCGACCGGCGTGGCGAACAAAGCTTTTTCACATCTGATATTGGCATGTCAAATATGAAATCAAGCGCCGAGGTGGGAACACATAGCGCCGAGGTCCCAAGTGAAGCGCCGAGATTCACAGGTATAGCGCCGCGGACCTCGGCGCTAAAAAGCCCTGGGGAGAACCCTGTAACCTGTGTGAAATTTTAACTCAAAATATCACCTCACGAAAAATTAAAGCAGTTAATCATAAGGCCCAGATCAAACAAATTGTTGTCATACTTTTACAAAAAATCAAAAAAAAAATCAATTTTCAGCAAAAATAAAAATCAAAGCACAATTTTGAAACTTACATGAACGGGTCTGTGGACATTTACATGTGGCAGCAATGGTTGCTTTACTTTTCCTAACAGATTGGCAAAAAAAGATAAAACTACTTGCTTCATACCACAGGGGCACTGTAAGATAAAAATAAGTTATTAGTACATGTATATAGAGACAAGAAGATAGTGAAGAATCATGAATGGAGAACTTCATATTACATAGTTTGACTGATATCTTATTTCAGTACCGGGGGGGGGGGGGGGGGGGGGGGTACTTGCAAGCTTGAACAAAATGGGACTTATTGTATGTTGGATCATTAAAATACAATTGAACACAGACATTCCTGTCATTTACAAATGCATTATTATTTACTTACATCAGCTTTTCCTAATGCATGTAAAGTTTCTAGTATTTTATGTTGTAGTAAATATTCCATACATGGTCCAGTCTGATCACTGTCATTGTTAGCTTCTTCCTGAGTTAGTATATCCAACATCTGATCTATATGTGATGGAATATTAGTTTCCTCCACTGGAATTGAATCATCTAACAAAAGAAAACATCAGTGGAATAAAGTAAGTGCCAAAATGGGTAGCCAGGAACATTAATTTCCTCACTAAGCAAAATTCAATCTCAGTTAAAGAAATATAAACCAGTTCAAAATGTATCGAAGTGCACATATAGTACAGTCAGTGTTAGTGAGCACCTGTCTATAGTGACCACTTTTAGGCAGTCTCAAGATGTAACAAATACATATGAACCGGTTCACATTCTGTTTATCAAACAAATTTCCTCAAGTTCATTGACTTTTTGATCAACACAAATAAATGTGTTTTTGATGCAACAGTAGTATTTTACTATCTCATTTTTTCCTAGACAAATATTATGTCAATATTATTTAATAATATTATGAGTTGTCAATTGTACAAGTTGCCGACCCAAATAAAAATAATTCAACCTCTATATAAAGATCACCTGTCAATGTACTTTGTATTTTGTGTGCTCACTATACACAGGTTTGATTGTATATCTGTATTTTAGTGAAGCAAAATCACGTTGCAGTATCTACAAAGATGGTATAATAGAAGCATAAAAAATATAGCACCAATTTTGGGCACTGTCAGCAAATGATTAATCTGAATAAGAAAAGGAAATACATACACCACAATTGATAATAATAATGTTATGCTTTCTCTGTCATTAGTAGCCTGACATGTAGGCATGAATGGTGCACTCGCCGGCCGAACGGCATCAGACACCACTAACACCTGACATTACACACATTATGATAAAAATCCAGTGATCACCCAGATAACACTCAAAACAATCCAGAGAGCATCCAAATGTCACTCAAAACAATCCAGAGAGCACCCAAATGACACTCAAAACAATCCAGTGATCACCAAGATAACACTCAAAACAATCCAGGGAGCACCCAAATGACACTAAAAACAATCCAGTGATCAAACAGATAACACTCAAAACAATCAAGTGATCACCAAGATAACACTCAAAACAATCCAGAGAGCACCCAAATGTCACTCAAAACAATCCAGTGATCACCAAGATAACACTCAAAACAATCCAGAGAGCACCCAAATGACACTCAAAACAATCCAGTGAGCACCCAAAAACACTAAAAACAATCCAGAGAGCACCCAAATAAAATGCAAAACAATCCAGTGAGCACCCAAAAACACTAAAAACAGTCCAGTGAGCACACAAAAAAAATGCAAAACAATCTAGAGAGCACCCAAAAACACTAAAAACAGTCCAGTGAGCACACAAAAAAAAATGCAAAACAATCCAGAGAGCACCCAGATAACACTCAAAACAATCCAGTGAGCACACAAATAAAATAAAATAAAATGCAAAACAATCCAGAGAGCACCCCAAAACACTAAAAACAATCCAGTGAGCACACAAAAAAAATGCAAAACAATCCAGAGAGCACCCAGATAACACTCAAAACAATCCAGTGAGCACACAAATAAAATAAATAAAATGCAAAACAATCCAGAGAGCACCCAAAAACACTAAAAACAGTCCAGTGAGCACACAAAAAAATGCAAAACAATCTAGAGAGCACCCAAAAACACTAAAAACAGTCCAGTGAGCACACAAAAAAATGCAAAACAATCCAGAGAGCACCCAGATAACACTCAAAACAATCCAGTGAGCACACAAATAAAATAAAATGCAAAACAATCCAGAGAGCACCCAAAAACACTAAAAACAGTCCAGTGAGCAAAAAAAAAATGCAAAACAATCCAGAGAGCACCCAGATAACACTCAAAACAATCCAGTGAGCACACAAATAAAATAAAATGCAAAACAATCCAGAGAGCACCCAAAAACACTAAAAACAATCCAGTGAGCACAAAAAAAAAATGCAAAACAATCCAGAGAGCACCCAGATAACACTCAAAACAATCCTGTGAGCACACAAATAAAATAAAATGCAAAACAATCCAGAGAGCACCTAGATAACACTCAAAACAATCCAGTGAGCACACAAAAAAATGCAAAACAATCCAGAGAGCACCCAGATAACACTCAAAACAATCCAGTGAGCACACAAATAAAATAAATAAAATGCAAAACAATCCAGAGAGCACCCAAAAACACTAAAAACAGTCCAGTGAGCACACAAAAAAAATGCAAAACAATCTAGAGAGCACCCAAAAACACTAAAAACAGTCCAGTGAGCACACAAAAAAAATGCAAAACAACCCAGAGAGCACCCAGATAACACTCAAAACAATCCAGTGAGCACACAAAAACACTAAAAACAGTCCAGTGAGCACACAAAAAAAATGCAAAACAATCCAGAGAGCACCCAGATAACACTCAAAACAATCCTGTGAGCACACAAATAAAATAAAATGCAAAACAATCCAGAGAGCACCTAGATAACACTCAAAACAATCCAGTGAGCACACAAAAAAAATGCAAAACAATCCAGAGAGCACCCAGATAACACTCAAAACAATCCAGTGAGCACACAAATAAAATAAAATGCAAAACAATCCAGAGTCAGAGCATCCAAAAACACTAAAAACAATCCAGTGAGCACACAAAAAAAATGCAAAACAATCCAGAGAGCACCCAGATAACACTCAAAACAATCCAGTGAGCACCCAGATAACACTCAAAACAATCCAGTGAGCACCCAGATAACACTCAAAACAATCCAGAGAGCACCCAGATAACACTCAAAACAATCCAGTGAGCACCCAGATAACACTCAAAACAATCCAGAGAGCACCCAGATAACACTCAAAACAATCCAGAGAGCACCCAGATAACACTCAAAACAATCCAGAGAGCACCCAGATAACACTCAAAACAATCCAGAGAGCACCCAGATAACACTCAAAACAATCCGGAGAACACCCAGATCAATATGCACTCAAAACAATATGCAAGTATCGTTTATGTACCGTTAACTATGTATATTAACAATAGTGAATTGTGTCAGGTCACCTTTTATGCCAAGTCAGAATTTTTAACTTTTTTACTGTTTAGAAATACAACAAATGTTTCAACACACATCAATTAGCACACTAACTAGTGACATTGTAAAGTTGGTGACAGCATGGAACTATAAACCCCAGGAAGAACAACGAAACTAAGAGGATTAAAAAAACCTTTGTCTTAGTTTATCTTACAGTGCTTTCGCTTTTGTTTCCACGACATTAGTCATACTCCATGTTAGTTGCCGCCGATACGCCCGTTTCAACCGCTTTGCTGGAAACGGAAAACTTGAAAAAAAAATTTCATATCTGCGCAGTAAAATATTTCGTTCACTACGCATGCGCAAACAAGTCGGTCTGCAGGGTGACCTTCAGTGTACCGGAAATCATGCAACGGGTCGGAGTTTTAGCGAGTTTTCATAATTTTTAATGTCGTTTTTAGATTACTTTTTGTTTTTTTCAACCCTCGAAAAAATAAGGTTGCGAAAGTTTGCGAAACATGGGGTTTGGTGAGCTGTTTGTTGTTGAGATATCCCGACTAATTCCGTGTTTCCCTTCGATCGCCAGAAGTGGCAATGTGTTTTTTTTTCCCGTTGAATGTCGATCATTTATCAGTGTTTTTATCTTGGCGCCATTGTTTTTTTATGCTATAACCGGAACAACTCGGTCACGTGATCTCCCGGAGTCGTCCGATTGACTCCGAAAATGACCGATAGTCGGAGATAAACGTTCATTTGCGTAAATCGGCTTATTTTTTAATGCGACAAAATAAACAGTCAAAATAAACATTCGACATCGCGGCAACTATCATAGTTCAAAGGAAACGAAGTGGTTGTTCTTCCTGGGGTTTATAGTTCCATGGTGACAGGAACATAATTAGCAGTCTGGATATCATAGACATTTCACCAACACTGCATACCATGCATAGTATCAACATACAAACTATTTGTGCATGAGTTAGCCCATTCAAAAGAGAGTTAAATATACCAGGTTGTATAGAATCAAAAGCATGACACTGTTACAGATTTATTGTAATTAAGGGGTCAACTTTCACCATATGACACGGTCACAGCTACAGAAACAACAAAGAAACCCACCTTTGTTATCTATGAAATAATGAGTGACAGCTTTCCAGTGATAAACAAAATCTTCTTGCAGTGACAGCGTTGGAGCAAGCTGTTGAAATATACATATATTCAGTCATTGCAAGAATATATTTTTAAATTCAACATAACTAGCTTGTGAAAATAGAGAACAAAATGCAACTTTGCAAGTAACAAAAAGAACACAATACAAATGACGTATCATTGTTTTAATTCATGAAACACCACGATGCCATGGTATTTGCTAGGAACCCAGTCACATGTTTTTATCTCCAGTAATCAATGCCTGGGTGTCAGATGATTTACATAATACAGGTCAGGTCAACATAATTTCAGTTATATACTATGTTGATAATACAGACATACATGTATATATTATACTACCCAGGATACTTGTGATACGCTCAAGTAAGTTAGTAACTACGATTCTATTGTTAAACTCAATAAATATTATGAAATATTCAATGCCAGCTCCATGCCACATTACATAAAAGAGGGGGGTATCAATGGAAAAGGAAATGGTTGATATCGAATGTCAAGAGACTGAAACATAATGAACTGTACGAAAAGAATGTTTGAACTGAGTTAATCTATGAACTGCGCGGCGTAAAAAATGTATAGAAAACAATGCGATTTACTTGGCACCCGACAGTCGCAGACCGGCTGTGCCACAGCTGATCACAGTGATTGTTGATAATACGAGACATTGCCAATGGCATTCGGGAAACTTACCGCTTCAACAGCTTGGTGCAACACAGCAGCAAACTTATTAAACATTTTCAGAAACTCAAAAAGCTATTTTCACTCGATAATCGCATTATAGCAACAGAAATGTTATATTTTGGGAGGAATCGACGAAAGTCCAGAGAAGCGAAGACGATAGTAATGACGTACGACGTGTTTACTTTCCTCCTTTTGATATGCGTTATTTGTTTACTCCAATATACTGGGCGTCTCATTTTCAATATGGCTGCCTATTTTTTGATTCCGACAAACTTACTCCCGGAACTTGCTAGCAACTTATCCTCTTTCAAATGAATAATAGTTCATTACAAATTACTAAGTTTGCATTTCTAATCGTAACTGCACGTTTTTACAAAATTTGCCGTATTTTTATACTGCATAAATCTTCAGACGCACTTGTATATCAAAAATTGCCGTTGAGGGCAGCCTGTTTGCTGTCTTGAATGGCTCTCGCGCGACGTCACATGTGGACATTCCGAAACGTGATGAAGTACAATTTGTGATACAGTGAGATGATTTATGAATATATGTGAAGAAATTCGATGTATAAATCATAAAAACGTGTGTTTCTAAGCTACACAATGAACAGGAAATATACAAACTATTATAAGAAGAAGAAGGACAAGGATTTACGCGATGTTCTTAACAAGAAATGGAACTATGGCCAAGACGCTTCTGAATCAACATGGCATCGCCACACTTTTAACAAGACGTACAGAGATAATCGAATTAGACTGAACCAAAAGCAAGGTTGGTTACATTTTATAAGTATGTTCTAAATTTATCCAAGTAATTGAGCCATATTCTATTCACATGTTTTACGTGATACGGATTTGTATTATTTTTACGAGGCGAAGTCTTGGTGAACGCAGACTCGTGGGTCAGATATAGACTTGCTAATTTATGCAACATTCCTCTATCATGATGTCTTAGCTCTGACAAACTTTTTTTGCAGGTTTTCCCTACACTCGTCAAACCCCTTTTGTAAATGCGTTCATTAGTTCCATACATTTTCCGTTCACAAACCGACTTTTTTTTTTTTTTTATAAATATTTATAAATTATTAATTTAAATCGAAACGAGAGGTTTCTTATTAATCAATGGTAATGTAGTAACATTAGTGGGACCGCCCACCCACTTCGGCCTGTATGTAATGGTTATGCCAACTCGCCTTGTAAGTAACCATTTGATAAGTTTTTGTGCCCTCTTCTGAAGTCAATATGGGGCATAGGACTCTCCAACTTTATCATGTACTGTACTAAATGTAAACTACAAAATTGAACCACTAGCTGTTACCAGTTTCTTTCTTTCTTCCCTCACTTATAGTTTTATATTTTACCCCCAAATACATTTAATTTCACAATGTAAGATGTTGGTCAGTCACAACTCCTGTTTCTTCGGCGACATCAGTATTTTCGTGTGCATTCGCTTCATCTGCAATTCAATCAAATTACAATCAGTCTCTGACTTGCGTTTGTTCTTTTTATTCCTTCTCTTGAGAAGACTACCAGTATAATCCTTAGTGTCCATGATACATTCAGCTGGCAACTCACCAACCTCAGGTGTTTCCTTTGCTTTGGATTTCTTTTGGTAAAAAGTGCAATTTTCGACTTCTTGTTAAAAAACGCAAATCCAATTGCTTTAATGTTATACATGTAGGTACATGTACCTCAGATAGACCTCTTTCAAATTTGTTCATTTTCTAATGATATCTTCAGTTCTTTAATGAACGAATGTCACATTACATTTTTATGTTTTCGAATAATACAATATTTATGCTGGAAAACACAGTATACAAGTACTGGAAACTGCCCAAGTACAAAGTTTAGTCAAATCACTAAGCAAAAGATACTACCATAAAAGTCATAGTATAAACCACATATGATATTTTAACAGAAAACTTTTAATATTTAACATTTTTCTAACATTTATTTTATATTTTTACAGTGTTTGTTTATTTGTTTATAAAGTAATGTATATTGGCCATAGATGATGTATTTCCCATGCATTATTTTGTGTCAAATAAAATATACTATGTAACCGCATCCCCAATTCTGGCTTCAGATTTAAGGTTAATTCTATTCTTATATGTGATAATGATATGCAAAAATACCAAATAAAGATCACATTTGTTTTTAGAGAAACTTCACTTGTCTCCTGTTATTTAACCTGCATACATTATTCGCTTATTATCCCAAGTTTATTATATCATTGCTATTTTCTACCAAGTTATAATTATGCTTAAAGATACCATTCGACCTACTCATTGTCGGCGTTGTGTAGCCTACAAAGTTTCCATAAGCTAAAAGTTGTATTCACTGCTCTTGAATGGGGAAACAACCAAAAAACTGCTGAACGTTATGGCTTGAATGAATAGCAAGTTGAAACAAAAGGACAAACTTGCTGTCAGATCAAAGTCAGTGAAGCGTCTTGTGGGTGGAAGTAGATTGGTAAACAGCAAGGAAGCAGATGACAGTTTGATGGCATGGTTTGATAATCAGCGCAAGAATGGTAATAGCGTGACCAGTAGACAGCTACAAGGCCAAACTCTACAAACGTCTGCAGACCAGACTTTTAAAGCATCAGATTAATGGTTCTGCTGTCTATCAAGTCGTCAAAGAACAAGAAGACAGAAATTCCCACCCGATTTTGAAGAAAAAATCATGTTTTTCCATAGATTTGTCATCAGACTTCGGCAACAACTTGATCATCTGCTGTTCAATATTTTTAATATGGACGAAACCCCTTTACGGTTTGCCATGCTTTGAAACCGTACACATCGGAGCATCAACAATTCACATTAAGACTACAGGAAACAAAAAAAGCGTTTCACCGTGGTATTGATAGCTGCTGCTGATAGGACGAAGCTGAAACCAGTGGTGATATTTAAAGGAAAGAGAGACCAATCACATTTATCCACAAACAGTGTACAAGTTTATGTACATCCAAAAGGTTATATCGACGAACCGGGTAAGTAAATAAATTCATGTCAATATTTGCAGTTTTGAGATTCCCATTACGCTTGGTTGATATTTTTATTTGGCTTGCTTGTTCGGGGTGCCAGGAAACGCACACAATGAATAATTAATTACAGTACGTCACGTTTTGATTCTGAAACTTGAAAGCTTGTGCAAATTTTATACTTGTGTCATCAACAGTGTGGTCTGATTTTTATTCGTTTATTGCTGGGAAAGGATTGACCAGCTTTGTTATTAGTCCAAGAAAATTGTTTAGCTTTGAATGTGTCTGAACCCCTCATTAGTATGCAAAAATGTAGAAAATATACCAGGAAAATTGTTTTTCTAGAGTAAATTGTAGTCTATTTTACTTATGAAAGGTAAAAAAGTGCATGGAGATTTTATGAAAATGTGTGGATGTTAACAGAATGATGTCATGTGGTCACAGTTACGTAATACATGATGAACTATTTTGGGCATAGCTATAAAATGTGTCATCGAAGTACTTGCACGTGTGCACGATTCCAATAATTTGTGGTGTGAAGAAACGCCATTAGAAAATAAGTATTGTGTAATTTGTAGTGAGAATGTATTCAAATAGATTAATGTTTATGAATCGTGTTTCTTTTCAAAGTGTATTTATATAATAAAAATTGTTTATTAAAATGATTTTTATATTTTTTCGATGGATTGAATTTACAAATGTTATTTTGTTATACCATCACTCGAATTATGTGGTACGAATTTCTGATAGGTTTAGACTTTGTGTTCTTGCGAACGGGAAGACATTTACTGGTGTACAGTGGACATCGATAAAAGCGAACGTATTTCGAAAGTTGTGAAATCATAGTACTGTTTTGGCATTATACGACTTGCAGTTCCGTTTTTATGGATTTTGTGTGACTGGCAGTGTTATCGCACTGTAGTATTATGTAAATGTGCTCCGGGAAAATCTGCAAGCAAAGTTTAAATTGCCATTTTCACGCTGCGTATAGCGTAGAGTCGTCATCTATGTATGCACAATTGTTTGTCTCGTGTTCCCCAGCGCATTTAAAAATCCCATTTGTATTTGGGTGACTTTGTGTGACTGACCGTGGTGTTTGTAAACATTAGTTGAACTGTAGTAGTGTGTAAATCTGCCACAATGTGGAGTTGCCATCTCTCTTGTTTACCAACTCATTTAAATACGTTTGTGTTCTCGACTGAAGTGATTTCCATTTACTTCATCTGTTATAAATCAACTGTATTAGCTTCCTTCGAACGTTCTATTGCCATCGGGATTATGTCTACTACACTCGGCGGTGTAGTGCGTATCGATCTTTTTGTATGAAACATATCATATGAGTGATTGTCCGTCGTCGTCCGTGTCAATGTTTTACTTTTTCGACTTCTTCTTGAAAACTACAAGCCTGAATGCTTTGATACTTGGTGTATATGTACCTTGAGTAGACCTCTCTTAGGTTTGTTCATTTCATGTTGATATTTTCAATTCTCTAATTTTGGTGAATATTTTTGTCATTTTTGGTAAAAAGTGATATTTTCGACTTCTTGTTAAAAACCGCAAGTCCAATTGATTTGATACTACATATATAGGTACTACATGTGGACCTCTCTCAGATTTGTTCATTTCGTGATGATATCTTCAATTCTCTAATTTTGGTGAATATTTTTGTCATTTTTGGTAAAAAGTGATATTTTCGACTTCTTGTTAAAAACCGCAAGTGCAATTGCTTTGATATTACATATATAGGTACTACATGTGGACCTTTCTCAGATTTGTTCATTTTGTAATGATATCTTTAATTCTCTAATTTTGGTGAATATTTGTATCATTTTTGGTAAAAAGTGATATTTTCGACTTCTTGTTAAAAAGTGTAAGTTTGATTGCTTTGATACTATACATATTGTTCATTTTCTAATGATGTCTTCAGTTCTTTAATTGAAATGTGCATTGCTAACAGCGGAGCTATCTCAGCCGATAGGCTGCTTGTTTTCGAATTGGTTGATTGTCATAGTAACATGCGCTAAGTACAATTAAACGTCTCGAGTTGAACAGTGGTAATTTCTAAGGTTCAAAATAAACAAACATGATTATTTAATTTAGTTTAATTCCTTCAGTTAAAAATTGAGTTTCCAAAATAAATAATAACACATACGTCATACCCTCATGTTGTATACTTCAAGTTTTCATTAAAACAAAGTCAAAAGCTTTGAAATTGCTTTTCTGCCTGTTCACCAATCCATTGCTCCAAAAACTCTACTCTATTTTCCCAGCTTCGAGATGGCTCTGCCAACGCTTGTTTATGTTTCAGTTTGTCTGGATTATATTAGCAGAACATTTACTTGCAGAACAGATTACAGCTGGAGATTACTGGTATTGGATTCATGTTCAGTATATCTGACCGTGAATGTAAAGAAGGCATTACGGGAAAAAAAATGTTGACGTGTTGGTTATACTGGGCAGCCTCACATCAACTCTCTAGCCTTTCAATATTGGCATAAAAAACCCATGAAGGAGACAATGCACAGTCTTTGAGATATTGGCATAAAAAACCCATGAAGGAGACAATGCACAGTCTTTGAGATATTGGCATAAAAAACCCATGAAGGAGACAATGCACAGTCTTTGAGATATTGGCATAAAAAACCCATGAAGGAGACAATGCACAGTCTTTGAGATATTGGCATAAAAAACCCATGAAGGAGACAATGCACAGTCTTTGAGATATTGGCATAAAAAACCCATGAAGGAGACAATGCACAGTCTTTGAGATATTGGCATAAAAAACCCATGAAGGAGACAATGCACAGTCTTTGAGATAAATGGATGAAAGGAGTTGCTGAATTCACACCATCTGGAAAAAGAAAACACTCTAGTTTTGCAATGATTCGACAAGGCTTGCGAAGAATTGTTGTCAACGTTCTTTTATGAAACCGGGAATTTTAAATATTCTGGACGATACAGAAGGATTTCCGCATGAAGTTACCCGTTATCGTTATAGAAAGGAAAAATAATGATTTCTTTTGTCCAGGATATATAATAAATTCTCTAATATTTAATGGGTATTTTTGTGAGTGTACCTGTATGTATTAAAATATGTACACCAATAAAATGTTAAAAACTTCAAATGCCATTTAAGTACACATGCAAAGCATGTATGTATTGGGTCTAAAAACTAACTCTGTGACGCGATTGTGCGACTCGTCGAATGTCGATTATGGCACTCTGCGACGGGATCGCAGTGTCACTCTGCGAAGAGCACGATTCCTATTGGTTGGTGGGTCGAACAGCGCGAATCCCAATGGTCGATGTTCACTGTATGACTTATAAAAAATTAAATTTAAATGGTAAAAATGGTACAGTAAAAAAAAGTGTGTAAACACTATGTACCGGCGACATGATGTTCGGTGATCGGCAAGCACATGGAAGACAAATTGTGGGAAATAATTTGCATGCAGTGAAAAAAAAGAATCATTCACGATGTGCAACGTTTTGCCATGACAGCAGTTGTTTTCAATCGTCTGCCTTCGTTTAGATCATAAACGGACTCCAAACTTGTGGTCTACGATTGATTAGCTGGTATTTTAACCAGAAATGAAATACTTTGTAACAGTTGTGAAAAGTAAACAAAAACGGCGTTGGTTTGTGGTATGAATGGAATTATTTTTGTATCATAATTTTCGAAGTCAGTATTACTGAAAATTATGGTATATTTTTTTTTAAATGAACGCCAAATTTCGGTGGTCCATATTGATCTTAATGTAGCGGGAGGGGAATTTTTTTTTGTCTTGATTTTTCAATAGTTGAAAATTTGTACCTTGATTCATCATCCCAGCTTTTCGAAATTTCGGAAAGACCAGCGCTTAAGCGCTAACACTACTACCGTTTCATTAATATTTGCATAATGTTTCTAACATGTACATGTATACATTGTACTACCGCACAGAGGGACTGTGACTACCGGTAATACTCTGTTGTTGATGATTCTGGTAGAACGGGGTGACAAGCTTCCTGTCGCAAACAATGCATATTTATCTAACGTCCATTGTCAGCATTATTATCAGTCAAGACTTCGTCTGAGAAATCGTTTTATTTTCTAAGTCTATATTCTATTTTAATAACACCATCTTACTAACGCAATGACGATGTAAAAAAAGCAATGACGCCAATGACAAGACGAGGCAAAGAAAAATCTGCAACTAAGGGTTATATTTACTAATTTAGACTTGCCCACAGCCTGTCGTGGTGATTCCGATACAAAATTACAGGACTTTCGCGTTCACCCCTCGTTTACGCAATTTATATTTATTTTTCAAGAATTTTTCATCTAGGTCATATTATGACCAACCTCGCGAGTGGTTGGAAAGGGACGACTAGACTGAAATATTCGCATCAACGCGAAAGACTTTCAACTACTTAACCGATGACGACACTGATACGTGAGACCGTTGAGGGTCGGTGATCAGACGAGGAAGTGAGTACAGGAAATCTGTTGCTCGTCGACATCGGCCAAATAAACAAAGCCATCGTTCCGTTTATGCAGAGAGCGTGACACTGCTGTTTTAGTTATCTATCTTCAGCAGTAGTTTTAATCCATTCACATAGCTTTACGTTTTTGTTCTCTTAAAGTGTAAATTGCAAGTGCCTGTATACAAATAAAATTTACAGAAAAAATATACATTATAAGCAGAGACGTTTTTTCCTTAAGTTTATAAGACATTCGGAAAGAAATTACTTTCGAGATATTGCCGAAAACCGGCTCTTTGTGAGTATTTTCCGAATAATTCCGAACGCGTTTCAAGACTAGGTCATCGAACTTTCAACGCGTCGTGACGTCACAAGGAGAAGTTCTCTAGTTGAAACATGGCGGAACATTCAGATGTAAGCAGCGCTGCTACCGATGATTACGACATTTCAGATAATTCATTAACTTTGTTTGATACGTCTACGATCATAAGGCCGTACATGTATGAGCTGATGGCAGAAGTCAACGTTCGGGACGATCGTAGTGCCCAACACGTCGAAGAAACCTCGAGTACTCGACTCGATAATTTAGATTGGTACGTAACGAAACCGGTGAATTCCACCGCATGCTTTGATTTCTAGATTAATCAAAATTGATTATAAAGTTTTTATGGCAGATATGGCTGGGTGCCTTTTTTCTTAGATCGCCACAACTAGCTGAGCACCTAACGTTTTCATTTACGAAAATTAAACTGAACGTTGAGATGCCTTGTAGTGAAACCAAATGCTACGATCTCAGAGCTATGCTATTTTAGTATTTATCGCTTCTAAAACATTGTTCACTATTCATGTGTCTCGAAATCATGAATTTTATTTGAAGTTGAATCGTTCATTTTGTCAACACTAATCACTGATAAATATAACAAGTCATGTTTGGGTACTCCTAGCGTTATACCACAGTCCCTCTATCACTGATTATACGCGTGCAATGTACATGTGTTATTGTACCAATTCTATTCATTTTTTTCCTTCATGCATTTGGAATCTAATCTTGCCTGCTTAATAAACAGGGAATAACTCGTGAAATTCGACAAAAAACTATTAGCACGATACCTTCAAATACTTATTTGCTAAAGTAATATTGAATTTTGTAATTTGTCAACCATTATACAAAAAAAAATGTATATTGTCATTAGCTACAATACCTATGAAATACAATCACTGTAATACATGTATACGCCCCCCTTTTCTTGATAATTGTTAAAAATCAACAAACGAACGAACTGTAATAAACATTGAATTAAGACAAAATGTGTTTTTATTTAGGTGTAAATGTGGTGGACGATGCCAAATATTGCCTACAATAAGAGAATGTGTATGCTGTAGGGAGGTCACTGTTGTTGATGCCAAGTGTTTAGAAGCAGTGTTTGAATTTGGTTTAGAAGAAAGATTGCAATGCATCACGCAACATTCAGGCTTCCAATGTGTTAGTTTGAACAAATTTGTGCTACAAACTGCCTGGTTTCAATACAGGCAGCAATATGACACCCCATTTGATGGTCCTGACCATGAGAGATATCGACATACTGCTTATCGTCAGCTTGCAAGATGGTGTTGGGGTTTTTTAGGAAAAAGTGTCCGTGTAGTTCTTCCTGCTTGTGCTGTTAGTTGCATTCGTGCTCATTTTCCACCACCAGGTCCTGAAGAAAATGCAGTCTACATGGGTCATCAATATTAATCAAATTATAATAATGCATCATTTATAATTGAATTAAAATTTAGATGATTTCTTGCAGTATTTGTTTTCTGTAGTCAATTATTCAATGAAAAGGTAACGAGCAAGTAGTGAACATTTGCAAGCAAAAGCCAGATCCAGATTAGAAATGATCTAGAACTAGTCTTAATCCTTCTATTAACTGAAATCGGCAAATACATCATTTTGCGATATTACAAAGAATTAGACAAACACAGAAATAAAACGATTTCCAACTGCAGTGAATCACTTGCGAACTCAAAGGTGCGCTGATCACTGTCTGTATTTTTCTTTTAATTATGTTGATTGAGACGATTTTACATTATAGTTATAGCTAACAAAAAACTACACTGCAAATGAAACATCTCAAATGCTGTATTGCATTTGAACATGGTCTTTGGTTATTCCTGTAAAAACACTATATTTTGAAAATGAACTAACAATCAACAAAATACTTGCATAGAAACAATGTGCGAATTATTATAAAAACAAGACATTGACAGCAACTAGTTTTACTGTTGTGACATGTAATAAACAACTGTATTAACTCACTCTTGAGTTCTCTCGCCTTTTGAATGTTATTCTTTCTTCAGTTGGTGACAAACTGCTACCCGAATGTATGGTGGGAACAGCCTCTGGGAACAATCTAGGGCGCCTGTAGTAAACAACAACAAAAACTCTCACTATATTTTAGAAATAATAACAAGGTTGACATTATTTACCTTTTGCAAAAATGAAAACTTGTTGAAACGTTCGCATATACAAGTGGTTATTTCTACAATTTCGACCCTCTGTTCTGAAAGGATGCGAAAATCGCTGGTAAACATTTTATATAACCATTCAATTCGAATTCGATCCACGGTTAATAAGGGCGAGAACACGCAATGTAAAACATGCAGTGACCGCGATTGCTAGTACCGGTAACATCTGTAACTGTCTGTCGATATATTGTTTACATTTCATGTCGACGCCACAGATTTAGCAAATGAAAAACAACGTCAAAAATTATCTTTTCGCAAGAAAGCTTTTGCGGAATAAGACCATTGAAAACTATGATGAATTGTTCGAAGCTTTCAATAATGTTGAATCGTATGTATTATCGTAAAAAAGGTGGTACCGAACTACGAGTATTTTACACGTCATTTTTCCCGCGTCCACCAGCTGGTACCGTTGTTACAACAAACCAGACAGTGACAGTAACCCAATGATCAAGGCGCAGTTTACGACAGAAATAGCAAATAAAACACATTACAACTAAAGACGCTATAAAGCTATAAATATAGGATCAAATAAACTTCACTTGTCGACTACGGCGACGGACACAAAAATAGATACGGTCTAGATTATTATCAGCGGGTATACAACGACCGTCACGGTCGAAGTGCCGGCATCACGGCATATCGTCACCACTCCCAGTGCCTGAGGCAGTGATGTGCTACGAGGCTCAGATTAGCATAGAAATACACAAATGCATAAATGAGAAAGTAATAAAATAAACTCACCCACTTGAAAACCCTAACGAAGTTTTCAAAGAGCTGTCCCGAAAACAATCCGTGGTAAAATGTTTGGCGCAAACCACCGCCAACTCACCAGGGTCTACGCGGTCCCAGTCTGCTCTTTTTGTTCTCACAAATTTCACCCATTGCCGACGAAATCTTCCAGATTTTGGGAAATTATGAAGCGACACGCCATCCTTATGGGTGGCATTGCAGCCATATACGACGCACCTTTTTACCATAGTCTACCAATATTTTTGAAAGCTAGTTCTATGAAATTAAACCTAGCAGACAACATTGAACACCGAGGAGTTCTCCTTATGACGTCATAATTCCGAAGTTTCCCGAAGCCATGTTTACAAATACGTGTTGACAAATTATGTCTTTATGAGACACATATTTGCGTAATGTAGGGCCGTATATAAGGTGGAAAATAAAAATAAAATCATGGAATAATGTCTGGAGCCAATTTATTGTCAAATTAAAACATGCACATGTACTTGCAATTTACACTTTAATATTCTTATTAATTAAACGATATTGATTGCCTAGAAACAGTTTGACCCGCTACACGCTTTATTTGGGAATTTAAAGTGATGAATATAGTCATAACAAATCATACTTGCTAATGAAAAAAAATAACGTAACATCGTGTGAAACGTACTTCGCGCTCTACTCGCTTTAAAGCTGCCGCCTATGCTAATGAGCATTGTTGCGGACGAAGCCTTACAACTTCAAGATGGCGTTAATGTTACCAGCTCCCTGGCACCCAACACCAATGTGCATGTGTTTTGTAACCCCTTTCATCCCCTCCGGGGATGTTATATAAGTTAATAAATCAATGTTAAATATTTGCTGATTACCGAACCGTCGGCATGTCGGCGGTAAATACTTGTTTACCGTAGTACGCGAGCAGTCGGCGAAATAACCATTTAAAACTAAACATTTCCATAAGGCATGCTGTGTACCCTTGTACATCGATCGACCATTGAAATTCACGCTTTTCGACCAACCAACCAATGGGAATCGTGCTCTTCGCAGACTGACACTGCGATCTTGTCGCAGAGTGCAATAATCGACATTCGGCGAGTCGCACAATCGCGTCGCAGAGTTAGTTTTTAGACCCCCATACATACCTCAAAGATGACAACATTATCGAGAGTGATTTTGGAAATATCTGAGCAGAGCCGTGGAACACCATTGCAGACACAGTGTTAAGACATTTTCTGCTAGATATGATAAATATATTTAATGACAATTTATGGTCATGTGATCTAATTAAAAATGCATAAATATCCCTTCTGGAATACTATTGCTTTATTCAACCAGTGCTTTATTAAAGACATTGGCTCATGATTTGATCAACATATTCAATGACCATATATGGTAATGTTACGTCATTAAAAATGTTTAACTATCATATTTGGAACATTATTTATATAGACATTCAACTAGTGCTTTGCTCACTAGATCTGATCAACTTTTTTAATAACCATACCGTACTCGACCGCGTTAGCGCCCAGGGGCCTCAACTCAGAAAATCACGATTTTTTAGGGGTGGGCGCTTACCCGAGCACCCCCCTCGAAAAAGAGTGCAAATGAAAAATTTGATTCATCAAGTGACAGATTACGTCTTTGAGGGAAATCAAATTACGAAATTAGTTGAGTCGTCATTGATTTTCACAACGAAGAAACAGAAATGATCACAAAAAATATGCACATTTTATTACAATATTAATTACGTACCACCAGAATTTACGAAATTAAAAACATTTGAGTCTGTTGGAACACAGTCGAAGTCAAAATTGTCATATTATCTCCACTGACGAAGGTGTTGGATCGTACGCAAACTCTCGAACAAAATCACTTTCCGCCATGATGCATTTGCAGATTTTACCTGCAGCGGCGTCCTTTGACCTAATGGGTCAAGTTGGTTATTAACCAATCACAATGCTGTGTTGTACTGACGCAATTCTTCGGAAATTCTTGAAGACTTTCCGGTAACGCAATGCGGAAGTGAATAATCGATGTTGAAGTATGATTTGAATTGATTTCAGCGAATAAACAACATGGTTTTCCCAAAAAACTAGTAACTAGCCATTATTGAGAGGTAAACTGAATATGGCATGAAATATTTACCGCATTTTACTTGTATTAACAGGTCATTGTCGAAGCGTAGTTTACGCACGGTTACCGCGTTCTACGCATTCACAACATGTTCACAGCGGTCAATATCCACGCTGTATCATATAAAAACGATTACCAAGATTCGTTACGCAAGACCAAGTTTTAAATTACCGGTAGTTGCATTTTGAAGGGGTGGGCGCTTTGCCAAATGTGACCCGAATTATAAAAATTGCGCAAAAGTGGGGGGTGGGCGCTTGCCCGGGCATGGGCGCTAACGAGGTCGAGTACGGTATATGGGCATGTGACTTTGCATAAACCATCAATTCTGGAATACTATTGCCAGGGAATCTGCCATCTCTGAAGGCTTTCTTGTTTTCATCTCATTCAGGTGATCTTTCTCAAGTCAGAGTCAAAACCCTTGATGAAATTAAAAAAGAAAAACAACAGCAATCTTTATCAAAGACCACCACCTGTCCAACCACACATTTAATTTCAGGTTAGTGTTCATCCTTAATAATCCTGTTATTACCATTAATATCTTCTCTTGTAGTGTTATCTCTACACTTGTTCTTAGGTTTGAGCCAAATTGAAGATGATACAACATTTACTCTATTTATGGGTTAACATTGGGGTGTCTGTACAATTCAGAAATGTTATAGAAGTTGTAAAATTGTGTATTTTTGCAGTGGTTACTATGGTGAGATTATTTTTCAATGACATTTATTGAAAAAGCCATACATTATTATTGCTCCAAATTCTAATAATACATGTTACATTTAATTTATATACAATGCTAAGTTCTCACCCAGAGAGAATGCTCTTTTGTGCAGAATTTGAATGGACTCAAACTGCTTTAATCTTAGTGTTTTTATTGTGCTTGGCCACACATTTGAATTTGATTCAAACTGCTTTAATCTTAGTGTTTTTATTGTGCTTGGCCACACATTTGAATTTGACTCAAATAGCTTTAATCTTAGTGTTTTTATTGTGCTTGGCCACACATTTGAATTTGACTCAAATAGCTTTAACCTTAGTGTTTTTATTGTGCTTGGTCACACATTTGAATTTGACTAAAATAGCTTTAACCTTAGTGTTTTTATTGTGCTTGGCCACACATTTGAATTTGACTCAAATAGCTTTAACATTAGTGTTTTTATTGTGCTTGGCCACACATTTGAATTTGATTCAAACTGCTTTAATCTTAGTGTTTTTATTGTGCTTGGCCACACATTTGAATTTGACTCAAATAGCTTTAACCTTAGTGTTTTTATTGTGCGTGGCCACACATTTGAATTTGACTCAAATAGATTTAACCTTAGTGTTTTTATTGTGCTTGGCCACACATTTGAATTTGACTCAAACTGCTTTAACCTTAGTGTTTTTATTGTGCGTGGCCACACATTTGAATTTGACTCAAATAGCTTTAACCTTAGTGTTTTTATTGTGCGTGGCCACACATTTGAATTTGACTCAAATAGCTTTAACCTTAGTGTTTTTATTGTGCGTGGCCACACATTTGAATTTGACTCAAATAGCTTTAACCTTAGTGTTTTTATTGTGCTTGGCCACACATTTGAATTTGACTCAAATAGCTTTAACCTTAGTGTTTTTATTGTGCTTGGCCACACATTTGAATTTGACTCAAATAGCTTTAACCTTAGTGTTTTTATTGTGCTTGGCCACACATTTGAATTTGACTCAAATAGCTTTAACCTTAGTGTTTTTATTGTGCTTGGCCACACATTTGAATTTGACTCAAATAGCTTTAACCTTAGTGTTTTTATTGTGCTTGGCCACACATTTGAATTTGACTCAAATAGCTTTAACCTTAGTGTTTTTATTGTGCTTGGCCACACATTTGAATTTGACTCAAATAGCTTTAACCTTAGTGTTTTTATTGTGCTTGGCCACACATTTGAATTTGACTCAAACTGCTTTAACCTTAGTGTTTTTATTGTGCTTGGCCACACATTTGAATTTGACTCAAATAGCTTTAACCTTAGTGTTTTTATTGTGCTTGGCCACACATTTGAATTTGACTCAAATAGCTTTAACCTTAGTGTTTTTATTGTGCGTGGCCACACATTTGAATTTGACTCAAATAGCTTTAACCTTAGTGTTTTTATTGTGCTTGGCCACACATTTGAATTTGACTCAAACTGCTTTAACCTTAGTGTTTTTATTGTGCGTGGCCACACATTTGAATTTGACTCAAATAGCTTTAACCTTAGTGTTTTTATTGTGTGTGGCCACACATTTGAATTTGACTCAAATAGCTTTAACCTTAGTGTTTTTATTGTGCTTGGCCACACATTTGAATTTGACTCAAATAGCTTTAACCTTAGTGTTTTTATTGTGCTTGGCCACACATTTGAATTTGACTCAAATAGCTTTAACCTTAGTGTTTTTATTGTGCGTGGCCACACATTTGAATTTGACTCAAATAGCTTTAATCTTAGTGTTTTTATTGTGCTTGGCCACACATTTGAATTTGACTCAAACTGCGTTAATCTTAGTGTTTATATTGTGCTTGGCCACACATTTGAATTTGACTCAAACTGCTTTAATCTTAGTGTTTTTATTGTGCTTGGCCACACATTTGAATTTGACTCAAACTGCGTTAATCTTAGTGTTGATATTGTGCTTGGCCACACATTTGAATTTGACTCAAATAGCTTTAATCTTAGTGTTTTTATTGTGCTTGGCCACACATTTGAATTTGACTCAAATAGCTTTAATCTTAGTGTTTTTATTGTGCTTGGCCACACATTTGAATTTGACTCAAACTGCTTTAATCTTAATGTTTTTATTGTGCTTGGCCACACATTTGAATTTGACTCAAACTGCTTTAATCTTAGTGTTTTTATTGTGCTTGGCCACACATTTGAATTTGACTCAAACTGCGTTAATCTTAGTGTTTATATTGTGCTTGGCCACACATTTGAATTTGACTCAAACTGCTTTAATCTTAGTGTTTTTATTGTGCTTGGCCACACATTTGAATTTGACTCAAAGTGCGTTAATCTTAGTGTTTATATTGTGCTTGGCCACACATTTGAATTTGACTCAAACTGCTTTAATCTTAGTGTTTTTATTGTGCTTGGCCACACATTTGAATTTGACTCAAATAGCTTTAATCTTAGTGTTTTTATTGTGCTTGGCCACACATTTGAATTTGACTCAAATATCTTTACTCTTAGTGTTTTTATTGTGCTTGGCCACACATTTGAATTTGACTCAAACTGCTTTAATCTTAGTGTTTTTATTGTGCTTGGCCACACATTTGAATTTGACTCAAATTGCTTTAATCTTAGTGTTTTTATTGTGCTTGGCCACACATTTGAATTTGACTCAAATAGCTTTAATCTTAGTGTTTTTATTGTGCTTGGCCACACATTTGAATTTGACTCAAACTGCTTTAATCTTAATGTTTTTATTGTGCTTGGTCACACATTTGAATTTGACTCAAATATCTTTACTCTTAGTGTTTTTATTGTGCTTGGCCACACATTTGAATTTGACTCAAATAGCTTTAACCTTAGTGTTTTTATTGTGCTTGGCCACACATTTGAATTTGACTCAAATAGCTTTAACCTTAGTGTTTTTATTGTGCTTGGCCACACATTTGAATTTGATTCAAACTGCTTTAATCTTAGTGTTTTTATTGTGCTTGGCCACACATTTGAATTTGATTCAAACTGCTTTAATCTTAGTGTTTTTATTGTGCTTGGCCACACATTTGAATTTGACTCAAATAGCTTTAATCTTAGTGTTTTTATTGTGCTTGGCCACACATTTGAATTTGACTCGAATAGCTTTAACCTTAGTGTTTTTATTGTGCTTGGCCACACATTTGAATTTGACTCAAATAGCTTTAACCTTAGTGTTTTTATTGTGCTTGGCCACACATTTGAATTTGACTCAAATAGCTTTAATCTTAGTGTTTTTATTGTGCTTGGCCACACATTTGAATTTGACTCAAATAGCTTTAACCTTAGTGTTTTTATTGTGCTTGGCCACACATTTGAATTTGACTCAAATAGCTTTAACCTTAGTGTTTTTATTGTGCTTGGCCACACATTTGAATTTGATTCAAACTGCTTTAATCTTAGTGTTTTTATTGTGCTTGGCCACACATTTGAATTTGATTCAAACTGCTTTAATCTTAGTGTTTTTATTGTGCTTGGCCACACATTTGAATTTGACTCAAATAGCTTTAATCTTAGTGTTTTTATTGTGCTTGGCCACACATTTGAATTTGACTCAAATAGCTTTAACCTTAGTGTTTTTATTGTGCTTGGCCACACATTTGAATTTGACTCAAATAGCTTTAACCTTAGTGTTTTTATTGTGCTTGGCCACACATTTGAATTTGACTCAAATAGCTTTAACCTTAGTGTTTTTATTGTGCTTGGCCACACATTTGAATTTGACTCAAATAGCTTTAACCTTAGTGTTTTTATTGTGCGTGGCCACACATTTGAATTTGACTCAAACTGCTTTAATCTTAGTGTTTTTATTGTGCTTGGCCACACATTTGAATTTGACTCAAATAGCTTTAACCTTAGTGTTTTTATTGTGCTTGGCCACACATTTGAATTTGACTCAAATAGCTTTAACCTTAGTGTTTTTATTGTGCTTGGCCACACATTTGAATTTGACTCAAATAGCTTTAACCTTAGTGTTTTTATTGTGCTTGGCCACACATTTGAATTTGACTCAAACTGCTTTAACCTTAGTGTTTTTATTGTGCGTGGCCACACATTTGAATTTGACTCAAATAGCTTTAATCTTAGTGTTTTTATTGTGCTTGGCCACACATTTGAATTTGACTCAAATAGCTTTAACCTTAGTGTTTTTATTGTGCTTGGCCACACATTTGAATTTGACTCAAATAGCTTTAACCTTAGTGTTTTTATTGTGCTTGGCCACACATTTGAATTTGACTCAAATAGCTTTAACCTTAGTGTTTTTATTGTGCTTGGCCACACATTTGAATTTGACTCAAATAGCTTTAACCTTAGTGTTTTTATTGTGCTTGGCCACACATTTGAATTTGACTCAAACTGCTTTAACCTTAGTGTTTTTATTGTGCGTGGCCACACATTTGAATTTGACTCAAATAGCTTTAACCTTAGTGTTTTTATTGTGCTTGGCCACACATTTGAATTTGACTCAAATAGCTTTAATCTTAGTGTTTTTATTGTGCTTGGCCACACATTTGAATTTGACTCAAATAGCTTTAACCTTAGTGTTTTTATTGTGCTTGGCCACACATTTGAATTTGACTCAAACTGCTTTAATCTTAGTGTTTTTATTGTGCGTGGCCACACATTTGAATTTGACTCAAAGGCACAGATCTAGAAGCAGTACCTACACACGAATTGGTGACGTCATAAAATACATGACCTTCAATCGGGGTCGTTTCCTCGGTATATACGAATTGGTATATACAAATTACAATAAAGATACTTAAGACATTACACATAAGGTAAAACAAATCACGTGACAATATAATGATAATAACGGTAATAAATCCTAGCTTAACAGTTGAACAGAACGCTCATATAGTCAGTCGGGTGACGCCGAGGGTCACGAACTGTGTTGCAAAATGGCCGTGTGGTTGAAACTGGGTCATGGCATGACGGGTGAGGAAGACATCATTAAACACTCAAAATCACAATAAAACGGGGAAGTGGTTGCATATTACGGCATAGCTAACATGGAAAATAAAAAAACGCCCAATACAAACGACATGGGTTCGAATCACACTAGATACACACTCACCAGAACCGAAGCAATCAGAAACCAGCAATCGTTTTGGCTTTTCCGTTCAACTCATCGGAACACTGGAGTAGTTAGAAAAATGAACACCACTTAACGACCAACGTCGTGGCGTGGTACACAAGCGTGCCATCAAAATAAAACAAAATTAGCTTGAAAAGACAGTGGGTTCGAGTCCCGCTCAGAGCTACCGTAAAAACGTAAATCAAATAAACTGAAATCTCTCAAACCGTAAACAAGTAAACAAAGAACGTCGCAAAAAAATAATAAACCTCACAAAACTCCACCATACAAAACTGAATGAATAAATAATAAAATAACTAACGTCTTAAACTGGACGACGCGCAATTTGTTCAACAGTTTCCAGATTGTGACAAGAGATAAACAAGACCCAAGTCAAGGTAAGTTTTGTTAAAGTGTCGATGGCGTTCCCTATATTACGAAAACAATTCAGGCAACAGACGAATATCTTCTGTGGTGTTGTGGAATTTATACCGTGTCTGCGGAATTGTTGATTGAGGGTTCGAAGCCAGCAGTTAACATTTTGTTAGAAAGTTTCACAATTAAATCAAATATCCAATGATACCAGTATATTTATTTCATTATTTTAACAACTTGCAATGGTGGAAGTTGGTCAAACACGAGTTCTTACACCTAAATAAGTATCAAATATTTGTCGACACATTTATTCTCTCAACCTTGTAGAGGTGGAAATTAATTAAACAACAGGTATTTACTCACAAATATAATGGTCAATATTTGTCCATACATTCATTCTGTCAATTTAAGAACTTGTAATTGTTGGAATTAATCAAATGAGAGTTGTCTACACCAAAATAAGTTTCAAATACTTGTCCATACATTTATTCTCTCAATTTAACAACTTGTAATGGTGTAAAATAATTAAACGAGAGTTGTCTACACCAAAATAAGTCTAAAATATTTGTCCGCACATTTATTCTCTCAATTTAACAACTTGTAATGGTGTAAAATAATTAAACGAGAGCTGTCTACACCAAAATAAGTCTAAAATATTTGTCCGCACATTTATTCTCTCAATTTAACAACTTGTAATGGTGTAAAATAATTAAACGATAGCTGTCTACACCAAAATAAGTCTAAAATATTTGTCCATACATTTATTCTCTCACGTTAACAACTTGTAATGGTGTAAAATAATTAAACGAGAGTTGTCTACACCAAAATAAGTCTAAAATATTTGTCCGCACATTTATTCTCTCAATTTAACAACTTGTAATGGTGTAAAATAATTAAACGATAGCTGTCTACACCAAAATAAGTCTAAAATATTTGTCCGCACACTTATTCTCTCAATTTAACAACTTGTAATGGTGTAAAATAATTAAACGAGAGCTGTCTACACCAAAATAAGTCTAAAATATTTGTCCGCACATTTATTCTTTCAATTTAACAACCTGTAATTGTGGGAATTAATCAAACGTGAGTTGTTTACATCAAACTAAGTATTTAATATTTGTTGAGACATTTATTCTCTTAATTTAACAACTTGTAATGGTGTAAAATAATTAAACGAGAGCTGTCTACACCAAAATAAGTCTAAAATATTTGTCCATACATTTATTCTCTCACGTTAACAACTTGTAATGGTGTAAAATAATTAAACGATAGCTGTCTACACCAAAATAAGTCTAAAATATTTGTCCGCACACTTATTCTCTCAATTTAACAACTTGTAATGGTGTAAAATAATTAAACGAGAGCTGTCTACACCAAAATAAGTCTAAAATATTTGTCCGCACATTTATTCTTTCAATTTAACAACCTGTAATTGTGGGAATTAATCAAACGTGAGTTGTTTACATCAAACTAAGTATTTAATATTTGTTGAGACATTTATTCTCTTAATTTAACAACTTGTAATGGTGTAAAATAATTAAACGAGAGTTGTCTACACCAAAATAAGTCTAAAATATTTGTCCGCACATTTATTCTCTCAATTTAACAACTTGTAATGGTGTAAAATAATTAAACGAGAGCTGTCTACACCAAAATAAGTCTAAAATATTTGTCCATACATTTATTCTCTCACGTTAACAACTTATAATGGTGTAAAATAATTATACGAGAGTTGTCTACACCAAAATAAGTCTAAAATATTTGTCCGCACATTTATTCTCTCAATTTAACAACTTGTAATGGTGTAAAATAATTAAACGATAGCTGTCTACACCAAAATAAGTCTAAAATATTTGTCCATACATTTATTCTCTCACGTTAACAACTTATAATGGTGTAAAATAATTATACGAGAGTTGTCTACACCAAAATAAGTCTAAAATATTTGTCCGCACATTTATTCTCTCAATTTAACAACTTGTAATGGTGTAAAATAATTAAACGATAGCTGTCTACACCAAAATAAGTCTAAAATATTTGTCCATACATTTATTCTCTCACGTTAACAACTTGTAATGGTGTAAAATAATTAAACGAGAGTTGTCTACACCAAAATTAATCTCAAATATTTGTCCACACATTTATTGTCACAATTTAACCACTTGTTAATAGTGGAAATTACTTAAATGCGACTTGTTTAATCAGTTGACATCAATGCAACTTACTGTAAATGGGGTAATTATTCACTGGGTTTTAATTTAGCTTATTTCGCTGACTGGAAAATGCGCTAAATTAAAACACAGTGAATATGTACAATTTAGCATAGAACACATTATCTAAATGACGAAACCGTGAATTTAAAACCCACTTAATATGCCTGAAATGGTAAATCAGTGAAAATTAAACCCAATGAAAATTAGTCATTTTACAGTACCCGCAGACAGTGCACAACAGAGTTGCATTATTGAGCAATTATAAACAGGAACGTGTCTTGGCATTAGGGTTAGGGTCGGGTCAGGTATGGGCAACGGAATTATTAACAGGAACGTGTCTTGACATTAGGGTTAGGGTCGGGTCAGGTATGGGCAACGCAAATGGCAAACACCCAATTGGCAAGATGTACACTAACGGGTTATGGCATGCATATAGTTTACACAAGTAAAAACACAAAATTGGCAATTTTTTGGACAATTGTAACTCAATAATAGAAATATGTTGTATTTCTATATATATACACACTATATAGTCTTATCAAATGCAAACACATCCAGTTAATCCATTGTGGTCTTGTGGGTCAGTTCTTTACATAGTGATCAGGAGGACCTGGGTTCAATTCCCTTGCCTGCCCATCTTTTTCTCGCAAACACCATTTGGCAATAAAGCTAAATATGACAACAAATTATTTAATTTGCATGACCACCCACATAGCTCAGTTGATTTGTACTATGTCAGCAATGTGAGCGATCGCTGGTTCGAATCCAGTATGTTTAGTTAGATTTTTGAATGCTAGTGAAGACAGTGCTATTATGAATAGGACTTAAATCCTAACTCCTGTGTGAAGACACTCGTGGTACAGTGGACAAGACAGTGCGCTGGGAACTCAAAGATCGCAAGTTCGAATCACGGATTGGACACTCCTACAAAAGACATGAAAGACGTTAAAAACATAAACAGCGGATTCAAAAACTCAAGTCAGGAAAACAGAACACAAGAATACTACCCCACATGGAAGCCAGTCGAAATCGTCGAAGAACGAACACAGTCGAAGAACGAACACAGTTGACAGCTGTAGGTCACGTGCAACAACAGACACGACGAGCATGGCTGCTCTCCAAATGCGTCCCTTCTTTTGTATTGACCCCCTAAGGATTGCTAATCCCCCTTTCTAACTCTTCCCCCAAAAATAATATATCACCCCTTTTAAAATGTATTGAGCCACAAATTAATGAATATTCATGAGCACAGAAACTGCAACGTCATGAATAAATTAGCATAATTTTAAAAAAATTGCATAAAGTGTAGGTACTCCTTCTGGAGCTCTGCCGACTCAAATAGCTTTAACCTTAGTGTTTTTATTGTGCTTGGCCACACATTTGAATTTGACTCAAATAGCTTTAACCTTAGTGTTTTTATTGTGCTTGGCCACACATTTGAATTTGACTCAAATAGCTTTAACCTTAGTGTTTTTATTGTGCTTGGCCACACATTTGAATTTGACTCAAATAGCTTTAACCTTAGTGTTTTTATTGTGCTTGGCCACACATTTGAATTTGACTCAAATAGCTTTAACCTTAGTGTTTTTATTGTGCGTGGCCACACATTTGAATTTGACTCAAACTGCTTTAATCTTAGTGTTTTTATTGTGCTTGGCCACACATTTGAATTTGACTCAAATAGCTTTAATCTTAGTGTTTTTATTGTGCTTGGCCACACATTTGAATTTGACTCAAACTGCTTTAATCTTAATGTTTTTATTGTGCTTGGCCACACATTTGAATTTGACTCAAACTGCTTTAATCTTAGTGTTTTATTGTGCTTGGCCACACATTTGAATTTGACTCAAACTGCTTTAATCTTAGTGTTTTTATTGTGCTTGGCCACACATTTGAATTTGACTCAAACTGCGTTAATCTTAGTGTTTATATTGTGCTTGGCCACACATTTGAATTTGACTCAAACTGCTTTAATCTTAGTGTTTTTATTGTGCTTGGCCACACATTTGAATTTGACTCAAATAGCTTTAATCTTAGTGTTTTTATTGTGCTTGGCCACACATTTGAATTTGACTCAAATATCTTTACTCTTAGTGTTTTTATTGTGCTTGGCCACACATTTGAATTTGACTCAAACTGCTTTAATCTTAGTGTTTTTATTGTGCTTGGCCACACATTTGAATTTGACTCAAACTGCTTTAATCTTAGTGTTTTTATTGTGCTTGGCCACACATTTGAATTTGACTCAAACTGCTTTAATCTTAATGTTTTTATTGTGCTTGGCCACACGTTTGAATTTGACTCAAACTGCTTTAATCTTAGTGTTTTTATTGTGCTTGGCCACACATTTGAATTTGACTCAAACTGCGTTAATCTTAGTGTTTATATTGTGCTTGGCCACACATTTGAATTTGACTCAAACTGCTTTAATCTTAGTGTTTTTATTGTGCTTGGCCACACATTTGAATTTGACTCAAACTGCGTTAATCTTAGTGTTTATATTGTGCTTGGCCACACATTTGAATTTGACTCAAACTGCTTTAATCTTAGTGTTTTTATTGTGCTTGGCCACACATTTGAATTTGACTCAAATAGCTCTAATCTTAGTGTTTTTATTGTGCTTGGCCACACATTTGAATTTGACTCAAATATCTTTACTCTTAGTGTTTTTATTGTGCTTGGCCACACATTTGAATTTGACTCAAATTGCTTTAATCTTAGTGTTTTTATTGTGCTTGGCCACACATTTGAATTTGACTCAAATAGCTTTAATCTTAGTGTTTTTATTGTGCTTGGCCACACATTTGAATTTGACTCAAACTGCTTTAATCTTAATGTTTTTATTGTGCTTGGTCACACATTTGAATTTGACTCAAATATCTTTACTCTTAGTGTTTTTATTGTGCTTGGCCACACATTTGAATTTGACTCAAACTGCTTTAATCTTAGTGTTTTTATTGTGCTTGGCCACACATTTGAATTTGACTCAAATTGCTTTAATCTTAGTGTTTATATTGTGCTTGGCCACAGATTTGAATTTGACTCAAATAGCTTTAATCTTAGTGTTTTTATTGTTCTTGGCCACACATTTGAATTTGACTCAAACTGCTTTAATCTTAATGTTTTTATTGTGCTTGGCCACACATTTGAATTTGACTCAAATATCTTTACTCTTAGTGTTTTTATTGTGCTTGGCCACACATTTGAATTTGACTCAAACTGCTTTAACCTTAGTGTTTTTATTGTGCTTGGCCACACATTTGAATTTGACTCAAACTGCTTTAACCTTAGTGTTTATATTGTGCTTGGCCACACATTTGAATTTGACTCAAATAGCTTTAATCTTAGTGTTTTTATTGTGCTTGGCCACACATTTGAATTTGACTCAAATAGCTTTAACCTTAGTGTTTTTATTGTGCTTGGCCACACATTTGAATTTGACTCAAATAGCTTTAACCTTAGTGTTTTTATTGTGCTTGGCCACACATTTGAATTTGACTCAAACTGCCTTAATCTTAGTGTTTTTATTGTGCGTGGCCACACATTTGAATTTGACTCAAATAGCTTTAACCTTAGTGTTTTTATTGTGCTTGGCCACACATTTGAATTTGACTCAAATAGCTTTAACCTTAGTGTTTTTATTGTGCTTGGCCACACATTTGAATTTGACTCAAATAGCTTTAACCTTAGTGTTTTTATTGTGCTTGGCCACACATTTGAATTTGACTCAAATAGCTTTAACCTTAGTGTTTTTATTGTGCTTGGCCACACATTTGAATTTGACTCAAACTGCCTTAATCTTAGTGTTTTTATTGTGCGTGGCCACACATTTGAATTTGACTCAAATAGCTTTAACCTTAGTGTTTTTATTGTGCTTGGCCACACATTTGAATTTGACTCAAATAGCTTTAACCTTAGTGTTTTTATTGTGCTTGGCCACACATTTGAATTTGACTCAAATAGCTTTAACCTTAGTGTTTTTATTGTGCTTGGCCACACATTTGAATTTGACTCAAATAGCTTTAACCTTAGTGTTTTTATTGTGCTTGGCCACACATTTGAATTTGACTCAAACTGCGTTAATCTTAGTGTTTATATTGTGCTTGGCCACACATTTGAATTTGACACAAACTGCTTTAATCTTAGTGTTTTTATTGTGCTTGGCCACACATTTGAATTTGACTCAAACTGCGTTAATCTTAGTGTTTATATTGTGCTTGGCCACACATTTGAATTTGACTCAAACTGCTTTAATCTTAGTGTTTTTATTGTGCTTGGCCACACATTTGAATTTGACTCAAATAGCTTTAATCTTAGTGTTTTTATTGTGCTTGGCCACACATTTGAATTTGACTCAAATATCTTTACTCTTAGTGTTTTTATTGTGCTTGGCCACTCATTTGAATTTGACTCAAACTGCTTTAATCTTAGTGTTTTTATTGTGCTTGGCCACACATTTGAATTTGACTCAAATAGCTTTAACCTTAGTGTTTTTATTGTGCTTGGCCACACATTTGAATTTGACTCAAATAGCTTTAACCTTAGTGTTTTTATTGTGCTTGGCCACACATTTGAATTTGACTCAAACTGCGTTAATCTTAGTGTTTATATTGTGCTTGGCCACACATTTGAATTTGACTCAAACTGCTTTAATCTTAGTGTTTTTATTGTGCTTGGCCACACATTTGAATTTGACTCAAATAGCTTTAATCTTAGTGTTTTTATTGTGCTTGGCCACACATTTGAATTTGACTCAAATATCTTTACTCTTAGTGTTTTTATTGTGCTTGGCCACTCATTTGAATTTGACTCAAACTGCTTTAATCTTAGTGTTTTTATTGTGCTTGGCCACACATTTGAATTTGACTCAAATAGCTTTAACCTTAGTGTTTTTATTGTGCTTGGCCACACATTTGAATTTAACTCAAACTGCTTTAATCTTAGTGTTTTTATTGTGCTTGGCCACACATTTGAATTTGACTCAAATAGCTTTAACCTTAGTGTTTTTATTGTGCGTGGCCACACATTTGAATTTGACTCAAATAGCTTTAACCTTAGTGTTTATATTGTGCTTGGCCACACATTTGAATTTGACTCAAATAGCTTTAACCTTAGTGTTTTTATTGTGCTTGGCCACACATTTGAATTTGACTCAAATAGCTTTAACCTTAGTGTTTATATTGTGCTTGGCCACACATTTGAATTTGACTCAAATAGCTTTAACCTTAGTGTTTTTATTGTGCTTGGCCACACATTTGAATTTGACTCAAATAGCTTTAACCTTAGTGTTTTTATTGTGCTTGGCCACACATTTGAATTTGACTCAAATAGCTTTAACCTTAGTGTTTTTATTGTGCTTGGCCACACATTTGAATTTGACTCAAACTGCGTTAATCTTAGTGTTTTTATTGTGCGTGGCCACACATTTGAATTTGACTCAAATAGCTTTAACCTTAGTGTTTTTATTGTGCTTGGCCACACATTTGAATTTGACTCAAATAGCTTTAACCTTAGTGTTTTTATTGTGCTTGGCCACACATTTGAATTTGACTCTAATAGCTTTAACCTTAGTGTTTTTATTGTGCTTGGCCACACATTTGAATTTGACTCAAACTGCTTTAATCTTAGTGTTTTTATTGTGCTTGGCCACACATTTGAATTTGACTCAAATAGCTTTAACCTTAGTGTTTTTTATTGTGTTTGGCCACACATTTGAATTTGACTCAAATAGCTTTAACCTTAGTGTTTTTATTGTGCTTGGCCACACATTTGAATTTGACTCAAATAGCTTTAACCTTAGTGTTTTTATTGTGCTTGGCCACACATTTGAATTTGACTCAAATAGCTTTAACCTTAGTGTTTTTATTGTGCTTGGCCACACATTTAAATTTGACTCAAATAGCTTTAACCTTAGTGTTTTTATTGTGCTTGGCCACACATTTGAATTTGACTCAAATAGCTTTAACCTTAGTGTTTTTATTGTGCTTGGCCACACATTTGAATTTGACTCAAATAGCTTTAACCTTAGTGTTTTTATTGTGCTTGGCCACACATTTGAATTTGACTCAAATAGCTTTAACCTTAGTGTTTTTATTGTGCTTGGCCACACATTTGAATTTGACTCAAATAGCTTTAACCTTAGTGTTTTTATTGTGCGTGGCCACACATTTGAATTTGACTCAAACGGCTTTAATCTTAGTGTTTTTATTGTGCTTGGCCACACATTTGAATTTGACTCAAACTGCTTTAATCTTAATGTTTTTATTGTGCTTGGCCACACATTTGAATTTGACTCAAACTGCTTTAATCTTAGTGTTTTTATTGTGCTTGGCCACACATTTGAATTTGACTCAAACTGCTTTAATCTTAATGTTTTTATTGTGCTTGGCCACACATTTGAATTTGACTCAAACTGCTTTAATCTTAATGTTTTTATTGTGCTTGGCCACACATTTGAATTTGACTCAAACTGCTTTAATCTTAGTGTTTTTATTGTGCTTGGCCACACATTTGAATTTGACTCAAACTGCGTTAATCTTAGTGTTTATATTGTGCTTGGCCACACATTTGAATTTGACTCAAACTGCTTTAATCTTAGTGTTTTTATTGTGCTTGGCCACACATTTGAATTTGACTCAAACTGCGTTAATCTTAGTGTTTATATTGTGCTTGGCCACACATTTGAATTTGACTCAAATAGCTTTACTCTTAGTGTTTTTATTGTGCTTGGCCACACATTTGAATTTGACTCAAACTGCTTTACTCTTAGTGTTTTTATTGTGCTTGGCCACACATTTGAATTTGACTCAAACTGCGTTAATCTTAGTGTTTATATTGTGCTTGGCCACACATTTGAATTTGACTCAAACTGCGTTAATCTTAGTGTTTATATTGTGCTTGGCCACACATTTGAATTTGACTCAAATAGCTTTACTCTTAGTGTTTTTATTGTGCTTGGCCACACATTTGAATTTGACTCAAACTGCTTTACTCTTAGTGTTTTTATTGTGCTTGGCCACACATTTGAATTTGACTCAAACTGCGTTAATCTTAGTGTTTATATTGTGCTTGGCCACACATTTGAATTTGATTCAAACTGCTTTACTCTTAGTGTTTTTATTGTGCTTGGCCACACATTTGAATTTGACTCAAATAGCTTTACTCTTAGTGTTTTTATTGTGCTTGGCCACACATTTGAATTTGACTCAAATAGCTTTAACCTTAGTGTTTTTATTGTGCTTGGCCACACATTTGAATTTGACTCAAATAGCTTTAACCTTAGTGTTTTTATTGTGCTTGGCCACACATTTGAATTTGACTCAAACTGCGTTAATCTTAGTGTTTTTATTGTGCGTGGCCACACATTTGAATTTGACTCAAATAGCTTTAACCTTAGTGTTTATATTGTGCTTGGCCACACATTTGAATTTGACTCAAATAGCTTTAACCTTAGTGTTTTTATTGTGCTTGGCCACACATTTGAATTTGACTCAAATAGCTTTAACCTTAGTGTTTTTATTGTGCTTGGCCACACATTTGAATTTGACTCAAATAGCTTTAACCTTAGTGTTTTTATTGTGCTTGGCCACACATTTGAATTTGACTCAAACTGCGTTAATCTTAGTGTTTTTATTGTGCGTGGCCACACATTTGAATTTGACTCAAATAGCTTTAACCTTAGTGTTTTTATTGTGCTTGGCCACACATTTGAATTTGACTCAAATAGCTTTAACCTTAGTGTTTTTATTGTGCTTGGCCACACATTTGAATTTGACTCAAATAGCTTTAACCTTAGTGTTTTTATTGTGCTTGGCCACACATTTGAATTTGACTCAAACTGCTTTAATCTTAGTGTTTTTATTGTGCTTGGCCACACATTTGAATTTGACTCAAATAGCTTTAACCTTAGTGTTTTTTATTGTGCTTGGCCACACATTTGAATTTGACTCAAATAGCTTTAACCTTAGTGTTTTTATTGTGCTTGGCCACACATTTGAATTTGACTCAAATAGCTTTAACCTTAGTGTTTTTATTGTGCTTGGCCACACATTTGAATTTGACTCAAATAGCTTTAACCTTAGTGTTTTTATTGTGCTTGGCCACACATTTGAATTTGACTCAAATAGCGTTAATCTTAGTGTTTATATTGTGCTTGGCCACACATTTGAATTTGATTCAAACTGCTTTACTCTTAGTGTTTTTATTGTGCTTGGCCACACATTTGAATTTGACTCAAATAGCTTTACTCTTAGTGTTTTTATTGTGCTTGGCCACACATTTGAATTTGACTCAAATAGCTTTAACCTTAGTGTTTTTATTGTGCTTGGCCACTCATTTGAATTTGACTCAAATAGCTTTAACCTTAGTGTTTTTATTGTGCTTGGCCACACATTTGAATTTGACTCAAACTGCGTTAATCTTAGTGTTTTTATTGTGCGTGGCCACACATTTGAATTTGACTCAAATAGCTTTAACCTTAGTGTTTATATTGTGCTTGGCCACACATTTGAATTTGACTCAAATAGCTTTAACCTTAGTGTTTTTATTGTGCTTGGCCACACATTTGAATTTGACTCAAATAGCTTTAACCTTAGTGTTTTTATTGTGCTTGGCCACACATTTGAATTTGACTCAAATAGCTTTAACCTTAGTGTTTTTATTGTGCTTGGCCACACATTTGAATTTGACTCAAACTGCGTTAATCTTAGTGTTTTTATTGTGCGTGGCCACACATTTGAATTTGACTCAAATAGCTTTAACCTTAGTGTTTTTATTGTGCTTGGCCACACATTTGAATTTGACTCAAATAGCTTTAACCTTAGTGTTTTTATTGTGCTTGGCCACACATTTGAATTTGACTCAAATAGCTTTAACCTTAGTGTTTTTATTGTGCTTGGCCACACATTTGAATTTGACTCAAATAGCTTTAACCTTAGTGTTTTTATTGTGCTTGGCCACACATTTGAATTTGACTCAAACTGCGTTAATCTTAGTGTTTATATTGTGCTTGGCCACACATTTGAATTTGATTCAAACTGCTTTACTCTTAGTGTTTTTATTGTGCTTGGCCACACATTTGAATTTGACTCAAATAGCTTTACTCTTAGTGTTTTTATTGTGCTTGGCCACACATTTGAATTTGACTCAAATAGCTTTAACCTTAGTGTTTTTATTGTGCTTGGCCACTCATTTGAATTTGACTCAAATAGCTTTAACCTTAGTGTTTTTATTGTGCTTGGCCACACATTTGAATTTGACTCAAACTGCGTTAATCTTAGTGTTTTTATTGTGCGTGGCCACACATTTGAATTTGACTCAAATAGCTTTAACCTTAGTGTTTATATTGTGCTTGGCCACACATTTGAATTTGACTCAAATAGCTTTAACCTTAGTGTTTTTATTGTGCTTGGCCACACATTTGAATTTGACTCAAATAGCTTTAACCTTAGTGTTTTTATTGTGCTTGGCCACACATTTGAATTTGACTCAAATAGCTTTAACCTTAGTGTTTTTATTGTGCTTGGCCACACATTTGAATTTGACTCAAACTGCGTTAATCTTAGTGTTTTTATTGTGCGTGGCCACACATTTGAATTTGACTCAAATAGCTTTAACCTTAGTGTTTTTATTGTGCTTGGCCACACATTTGAATTTGACTCAAATAGCTTTAACCTTAGTGTTTTTATTGTGCTTGGCCACACATTTGAATTTGACTCAAATAGCTTTAACCTTAGTGTTTTTATTGTGCTTGGCCACACATTTGAATTTGACTCAAACTGCTTTAATCTTAGTGTTTTTATTGTGCTTGGCCACACATTTGAATTTGACTCAAATAGCTTTAACCTTAGTGTTTTTTATTGTGCTTGGCCACACATTTGAATTTGACTCAAATAGCTTTAACCTTAGTGTTTTTATTGTGCTTGGCCACACATTTGAATTTGACTCAAATAGCTTTAACCTTAGTGTTTTTATTGTGCTTGGCCACACATTTGAATTTGACTCAAATAGCTTTAACCTTAGTGTTTTTATTGTGCTTGGCCACACATTTGAATTTGACTCAAATAGCTTTAACCTTAGTGTTTTTATTGTGCTTGGCCACACATTTGAATTTGACTCAAATAGCTTTAACCTTAGTGTTTTTATTGTGCTTGGCCACACATTTGAATTTGACTCAAATAGCTTTAACCTTAGTGTTTTTATTGTGCTTGGCCACACATTTGAATTTGACTCAAATTGCTTTAATCTTAGTGTTTTTATTGTGCTTGGCCACACATTTGAATTTGACTCAAATAGCTTTAATCTTAGTGTTTTTATTGTGCTTGGCCACACATTTGAATTTGACTCAAACTGCTTTAATCTTAATGTTTTTATTGTGCTTGGTCACACATTTGAATTTGACTCAAATATCTTTACTCTTAGTGTTTTTATTGTGCTTGGCCACACATTTGAATTTGACTCAAACTGCTTTAATCTTAGTGTTTTTATTGTGCTTGGCCACACATTTGAATTTGACTCAAATAGCTTTAATCTTAATGTTTTTATTGTGCTTGGCCACACATTTGAATTTGACTCAAACTGCTTTAATCTTAGTGTTTTTATTGTGCTTGGCCACACATTTGAATTTGACTCAAACTGCGTTAATCTTAGTGTTTATATTGTGCTTGGCCACACATTTGAATTTGACTCAAACTGCTTTAATCTTAGTGTTTTTATTGTGCTTGGCCACACATTTGAATTTGACTCAAACTGCGTTAATCTTAGTGTTTATATTGTGCTTGGCCACACATTTGAATTTGACTCAAACTGCTTTAATCTTAGTGTTTTTATTGTGCTTGGCCACACATTTGAATTTGACTCAAATAGCTTTAATCTTAGTGTTTTTATTGTGCTTGGCCACACATTTGAATTTGACTCAAACTGCTTTAATCTTAGTGTTTTTATTGTGCTTGGCCACACATTTGAATTTGACTAAAATAGCTTTAACCTTAGTGTTTTTATTGTTCTTGGCCACACATTTAAATTTGACTCAAACTGCTTTAACCTTAGTGTTTTTATTGTGCTTGGCCACACATTTGAATTTGACTCAAACTGCTTTAATCTTAGTGTTTTTAATGTGCTTGGCCACACATTTGAATTTGACTCAAATAGCTTTAACCTTAGTGTTTTTATTGTGCGTGGCCACACATTTGAATTTGACTCAAATAGCTTTAATCTTAGTGTTTTTATTGTGCTTGGCCACACATTTGAATTTGACTCAAATAGCTTTAATCTTAGTGTTTTTATTGTTCTTGGCCACACATTTGAATTTGACTCAAACTGCTTTAACCTTAGTGTTTTTATTGTGCTTGGCCATACATTTGAATTTGACTCAAATAGCTTTAATCTTAATGTTTTTATTGTGCTTGGCCACACATTTGAATTTGACTCAAATAGCTTTAATCTTAGTGTTTTTATTGTTCTTGGCCACACATTTGAATTTGACTCAAACTGCTTTAACCTTAGTGTTTATATTGTGCTTGGCCACACATTTGAATTTGACTCAAATAGCTTTAACCTTAGTGTTTTTATTGTGCTTGGCCACACATTTGAATTTGACTCAAATAGCTTTAACCTTAGTGTTTTTATTGTGCTTGGCCACACATTTGAATTTGACTCAAATAGCTTTAACCTTAGTGTTTTTATTGTGCTTGGCCACACATTTGAATTTGACTCAAACTGCTTTAATCTTAATGTTTTTATTGTGCTTGGCCACACATTTGAATTTGACTCAAACTGCTTTAATCTTAGTGTTTTTATTGTGCTTGGCCACACATTTGAATTTGACTCAAACTGCGTTAATCTTAGTGTTTATATTGTGCTTGGCCACACATTTGAATTTGACTCAAACTGCTTTAATCTTAGTGTTTTTATTGTGCTTGGCCACACATTTGAATTTGACTCAAACTGCGTTAATCTTAGTGTTTATATTGTGCTTGGCCACACATTTGAATTTGACTCAAACTGCTTTAATCTTAGTGTTTTTATTGTGCTTGGCCACACATTTGAATTTGACTCAAATAGCTTTAATCTTAGTGTTTTTATTGTGCTTGGCCACACATTTGAATTTGACTCAAACTGCTTTAATCTTAGTGTTTTTATTGTGCTTGGCCACACATTTGAATTTGACTAAAATAGCTTTAACCTTAGTGTTTTTATTGTTCTTGGCCACACATTTAAATTTGACTCAAACTGCTTTAACCTTAGTGTTTTTATTGTGCTTGGCCACACATTTGAATTTGACTCAAACTGCTTTAATCTTAGTGTTTTTAATGTGCTTGGCCACACATTTGAATTTGACTCAAATAGCTTTAACCTTAGTGTTTTTATTGTGCGTGGCCACACATTTGAATTTGACTCAAATAGCTTTAATCTTAGTGTTTTTATTGTGCTTGGCCACACATTTGAATTTGACTCAAATAGCTTTAATCTTAGTGTTTTTATTGTTCTTGGCCACACATTTGAATTTGACTCAAACTGCTTTAACCTTAGTGTTTTTATTGTGCTTGGCCACACATTTGAATTTGACTCAAATAGCTTTAATCTTAATGTTTTTATTGTGCTTGGCCACACATTTGAATTTGACTCAAATAGCTTTAATCTTAGTGTTTTTATTGTTCTTGGCCACACATTTGAATTTGACTCAAACTGCTTTAACCTTAGTGTTTATATTGTGCTTGGCCACACATTTGAATTTGACTCAAATAGCTTTAACCTTAGTGTTTTTATTGTGCTTGGCCACACATTTGAATTTGACTCAAATAGCTTTAACCTTAGTGTTTTTATTGTGCTTGGCCACACATTTGAATTTGACTCAAATAGCTTTAACCTTAGTGTTTTTATTGTGCTTGGCCACACATTTGAATTTGACTCAAATAGCTTTAACCTTAGTGTGCTCAGGTCACCACATTTCCATGCAATAACATACATCTGTGTTTTACAGGCATATTTTAATAAACAATATCTTGGGAATAAAATAGGGATGAAATCATTTACTTTTAATATTGCTGTTTGACAGTCAAAACTGATGACCAAAACAGATTATGTTTCATCATGAAATAAAAATTGTTGGTGGCAGACACAACGGTATTTGTTCGAAATATTCATATTCATATGTCGAAAAAAAACTAGTACTAGTGTGTAATGATTGTACATGTACGTACCAAAACAACAAGTGCACATGCCTAATAAAGAATTGCGTTATTGTTACATCAAATGTGTGTGTGCTACAAGAATAGCCTTTTTTTTTCATTACAAATCATAGTCCAATATAATGAAGTAACATGACCATATACAGTATCTAACAAGAATATTAAACTTATTAATACCCTAAACTAGTTAAATGTGGCCATGGCCAGGGAAGTTATGTAACAGTAATTGAGTTATTTTTAGTCTTCCACATCTTGAATTGTTGTGATTAAAGTTGTGTACGATCCACTCACCCAGGTAATCAACCTTCGTATAAAGTCACTCACTCAGGTGGTCAATTTTCCTACAAAGTCAAATCGCTGGACGAGATCAGAAATGAAAAACATCGGAAATCTTCTGTCACAAGGAATACAAGTCTAAAGAGCCATACTTCTACATGTTCAGGTAGGTTGATTTGCATAACAGTACAACCCAAGATAGTACATTGACCGACAGCTATAGATCATATCGCAAATCCAAATCATAGTGTTTTGTGTGATAGTTATGACAGAATCAAACTCAACTCATAAAGCACATCTTGCGTAACTACCCCACAATGCACTATTCTTTGGATTCGCAATATATTCAAATTTAAATAAGGAGCATATAAATGCTGACATTTCATTTGTCATGTCAAGAACAGAGGGCGCTGTGACAATGGCTTGTTTTTATCCAAATTTGTTTGCCATGCTTTTCTAATTACAATTATGCTAAGAAATTAACAAAGTTGTTCTTCAATGCAGTTAACCGCTGTAGCAGTACACAACCTAAATGTATACAAGAAAAGAAGTCAGCAAGTTTGTCAAATGCAGTTAAAGAACCAGTAGTCAGTCAACCACAACCAAAAAATATAGACAATAATTTGGTATCGGAAAAGAAAAATATTGTCAAAGTGGGAAGCAAGCCATTTAAAAATGTGATTATTAAAACTGAACCAGAAGACTCTCCACCTAAGGGTGCAGCTACTGACTCTAGTTCAGGTATGTATATAATAATAATAATTATTGCATCTTTAGAAATACAGTATTTCTATCAGTACAGTAGCAATAAAAGTCTACTATATATGCAAACTGAATACTATGGTGTCTCCATGATATCTTAAAGTCTGAATGGTGACCATTTTATGTCCCAGCTCAGAAGAATTCCATAAACGGAGCCACTCTTTTGAACATCTGAAATTTTATCCACTGCAAAATTCTATTCTTTCCGGTGTCAGATGTATAAATAATAATATTATCAATTATTAAAACTATTGTTTCATTGCAGCTGATTTGGGTTCTTCTCTCAGTGATGAAGTGGGTGTGAGCCAGATCCAACACCCTATTGTGTCTGTTTTGGGTTCCTCCCTCAGTGATGAAGTGGGTGCGAGCCAGATTCAATACCCTATTGCGCAAAAGGATGAAAATAATAATAATGGTTCTGTCATCTCTAAAACTGGAACATATCTTGGAGCATGCCAGAAATTAACAATAAGTGTAACATCAAACTCTAGGGTTGTTCATTCCTCAGATGATGAGGATCCTGTGGATGGTTTCAAAGTTCCTACACTGCCATCAAAGATTGTCAGGCTTCCAATGGGAAAAGTGAAAATGATCACAAAAAGTCCAGAGTCTGCAAGTAAAACTAGTGCTGTTGGATTTGATTCAATACAAATATTTCCAAATGTCTGTCCCATGGCAAGTAAACCTACACTTCCATCAACAGCATTCACAGGCAGAGTATGGGTGCCTAAACCATGGAGAAATGAAAATAGATCTCCCACTGCAAAAGAAAGGCAAGAATATAATGACAAATTATCAAATCTTCGTAGAATCAAACAAGACTGTCGTGTGAAGACAATTACTAAATCTACAGAGAATGAGAAAAGAAATATAAAACCAAGCCAGTCCTCTGAATCCATGGGTAGTGTTGATGCTGGACAGCTGTCATGTCTAGTAAAAACTGAAACAGTTGTTAGTTCTTCCTTCACTGAATCTGATCAATTATTAACTGTTGATCCATGTGTGAAATTCCCTTTAGACGAAGGTGTACAGTTGTCACCTCCACTTGAAACTAGTACTCCAGAAAACAAGCTTTCACCATGTCCATCATTGCCCAAACTAAACATAGATTCTAAGTTGCATTATAAATCAACAGGGCCAACTTGCCAACCCACTCCAGAGACAGAATCATCATCACCCAGGAAGGAATCATTGTTTAAACAAACTATGCCATCTCCACAGAAGCAGACAGACACACCCACCAAAGAAGATGAGTACACTCCTTCTAAATGGACATTAAAAGCAATAAGCAATAATTCAGTGAAATTTTCTCGGCTTGAAAATCAGTCTTCTGATGATTCAGACGATGAAAATGATATTAACTTTGAGATGAGTAGCAAAAGTGATTATTGTGGACAAAGTTCGGATGATCTTGATGGTAAGTGTTTTTTTCCCTCTATCCAAATTAAATGTAGAATCTCAATCTACACATACAGGTGTAGAATCTCAATCTACACATACAGGTGTGGAATCTCAATCTACACATACAGGTGTAGAATCTCAATCTACACATACAGGTGTAGAATCTAAATCTACACATACAGGTGTAGAATCTCAATCTACACATACAGGTGTAGAATCTCAATCCACACATACAGGTGTAGAATCTCAATCCACACATACAGGTGTAGAATCTCAATCCACACATACAGGTGTGGAATCTCAATCCACACATAAAGGTGTGGAATCTCAATCTACACATACAGGTGTAGAATCTCAATCGACACATACAGGTGTAGAATCTCAATCGACACATACAGGTGTAGAATCTCAATCTACACATACAGGTGTGGAATCTCAATCCACACATACAGGTGTAGAATCTCAATCTACACATACAGGTGTAGAATCTCAATCCACACATACAGGTGTAGAATCTCAATCTACACATACAGGTGTAGAATCTCAATCCACACATACAGGTGTAGAATCTCAATCCACACATACAGGTGTAGAATCTCAATCCACACATACAGGTGTAGAATCTCAATCTACACATACAGGTGTAGAATCTCAATCTACACATACAGGTGTAGAATCTCAATCTACACATACAGGTGTAGAATCTCAATCTACACATACAGGTGTAGAATCTCAATCTACACATACAGGTGTGGAATCTCAATCCACACATACAGGTGTGGAATCTCAATCTACACATACAGGTGTGGAATCTCAATCTACACATACAGGTGTGGAATCTCAATCCACACATACAGGTG
This sequence comes from Saccoglossus kowalevskii, assembly GCF_978046115.1. NCBI lineage: Eukaryota > Metazoa > Hemichordata > Enteropneusta > Harrimaniidae > Saccoglossus > Saccoglossus kowalevskii. Next base: position 35,893,030 of record NC_140650.1, read on the forward strand.
TGGAATCTCAATCCACACATACAGGTGTGGAATCTCAATCCACACATACAGGTGTGGAATCTCAATCCACACATACAGGTGTAGAATCTCAATCCACACATACAGGTGTAGAATCTCAATCCACACATACAGGTGTAGAATCTCAATCCACACATACAGGTGTAGAATCTCAATCCACACATACAGGTGTAGAGTCTCAATCTACACATACAGGTGTGGAATCTCAATCTACACATACAGGTGTGGAATCTCAATCTACACATACAGGTGTGGAATCTCAATCTACACATACAGGTGTAGAATCTCAATCCACACATACAGGTGTGGAATCTCAATCCACACATACAGGTGTGGAATCTCAATCCACACATACAGGTGTGGAATCTCAATCCACACATACAGGTGTGGAATCTCAATCCACACATACAGGTGTGGAATCTCAATCCACACATACAGGTGTGGAATCTCAATCCACACATACAGGTGTGGAATCTCATTCCACACATACAGGTGTGGAATCTCAATCCACACATACAGGTGTGGAATCTCAATCCACACATACAGGTGTGGAATCTCAATCCACACATACAGGTGTGGAATCTCAATCCACACATACAGGTGTGGAATCTCAATCCACACATACAGGTGTGGAATCTCAATCCACACATACAGGTGTGGAATCGCAATCTACACATACAGGTGTGGAATCTCAATCTACACATACAGGTGTGGAATCTCAATCTACACATACAGGTGTGGAATCTCAATCTACACATACAGGTGTGGAATCTCAATCTACACATACAGGTGTGGAATCTCAATCTACACATACAGGTGTGGAATCTCAATCTACACATACAGGTGTGGAATCTCAATCTACACATACAGGTGTGGAATCTCAATCTACACATACAGGTGTGGAATCGCAATCTACACATACAGGTGTGGAATCGCAATCTACACATACAGGTGTGGAATCTCAATCTACACATACAGGTGTGGAATCTCAATCTACACATACAGGTGTGGAATCTCAATCTACACATACAGGTGTGGAATCTCAATCTACACATACAGGTGTGGAATCTCAATCTACACATACAGGTGTAGAATCTCAATCTACACATACAGGTGTGGAATCTCAGTCTACACATACAGGTGTGGAATCTCAGTCTGCACATACAGGTGTGGAATCTCAATCTACACATACAGGTGTGGAATCTCAATCTACACATACAGGTGTGGAATCTCAATCTACACATACAGGTGTGGAATCTCAATCTACACATACAGGTGTGGAATCTCAATCTACACATACAGGTGTGGAATCTCAATCTACACATACAGGTGTGGAATCTCAATCTACACATACAGGTGTGGAATCTCAATCTACACATACAGGTGTGGAATCTCAATCTACACATACAGGTGTAGAATCTCAATCTACACATACAGGTGTGGAATCTCAGTCTACACATACAGGTGTGGAATCTCAGTCTGCACATACAGGTGTGGAATCTCAGTCTGCACATACAGGTGTGGAATCTCAGTCTACACATACAGGTGTGGAATCTCAGTCTACACATACAGGTGTGGAATCTCAGTCTACACATACAGGTGTGGAATCTCAGTCTACACATACAGGTGTGGAATCTCAGTCTACACATACAGGTGTGGAATCTCAGTCTACACATACAGGTGTGGAATCTCAGTCCACTCATACAGGTGTGGAATCTCAGTCCACACATACAGGTGTGGAATCTCAATCCACTCATACAGGTGTGGAATCTCAATCCACTCATACAGGTGTGGAATCTCAATCCACACATACAGGTGTGGAATCTCAATCCACACATACAGGTGTGGAATCTCAATCCACACATACAGGTGTGGAATCTCAATCCACACATACAGGTGTGGAATCTCAATCCACACATACAGGTGTGGAATCTCAATCCACACATACAGGTGTGGAATCTCAATCCACACATACAGGTGTGGAATCTCAGTCCACACATACAGGTGTGGAATCTCAGTCTACACATACAGGTGTGGAATCTCAGTCCACACATACAGGTGTGGAATCTCAGTCCACACATACAGGTGTGGAATCTCAGTCCACACATACAGGTGTGGAATCTCAGTCCACACATACAGGTGTGGAATCTCAGTCCACACATACAGGTGTGGAATCTCAGTCCACACATACAGGTGTGGAATCTCAGTCCACACATACAGGTGTGGAATCTCAGTCCACACATACAGGTGTGGAATCTCAGTCCACACATACAGGTGTGGAATCTCAATCCACACATACAGGTGTGGAATCTCAATCCACACATACAGGTGTGGAATCTCAATCCACACATACAGGTGTGGAATCTCAATCCACACATACAGGTGTGGAATCTCAATCCACACATACAGGTGTGGAATCTCAATCCACACATACAGGTGTGGAATCTCAATCCACACATACAGGTGTGGAATCTCAATCCACACATACAGGTGTGGAATCTCAATCCACACATACAGGTGTGGAATCTCAATCCACACATACAGGTGTGGAATCTCAATCCACACATACAGGTGTGGAATCTCAATCCACACATACAGGTGTGGAATCTCAGTCTACACACATACAGGTGTGGAATCTCAGTCTACACACATACAGGTGTGGAATCTCAGTCTACACATACAGGTGTGGAATCTCAGTCTACACATACAGGTGTGGAATCTCAGTCTACACATACAGGTGTGGAATCTCAGTCCACACATACAGGTGTGGAATCTCAGTCCACACATACAGGTGTGGAATCTCAGTCCACACATACAGGTGTGGAATCTCAGTCCACACATACAGGTGTGGAATCTCAGTCCACACATACAGGTGTGGAATCTCAGTCCACACATACAGGTGTGGAATCTCAGTCCACACATACAGGTGTGGAATCTCAGTCCACACATACAGGTGTGGAATCTCAGTCCACACATACAGGTGTGGAATCTCAGTCCACACATACAGGTGTGGAATCTCAATCCACACATACAGGTGTGGAATCTCAATCCACACATACAGGTGTGGAATCTCAATCCACACATACAGGTGTGGAATCTCAATCCACACATACAGGTGTGGAATCTCAATCCACACATACAGGTGTGGAATCTCAATCCACACATACAGGTGTGGAATCTCAGTCCACACATACAGGTGTGGAATCTCAGTCCACACATACAGGTGTGGAATCTCAGTCCACACATACAGGTGTGGAATCTCAGTCTACACATACAGGTGTGGAATCTCAGTCCACACATACAGGTGTGGAATCTCAGTCCACACATACAGGTGTGGAATCTCAGTCCACACATACAGGTGTGGAATCTCAGTCCACACATACAGGTGTGGAATCTCAGTCCACACATACAGGTGTGGAATCTCAGTCCACACATACAGGTGTGGAATCTCAGTCCACACATACAGGTGTGGAATCTCAGTCCACACATACAGGTGTGGAATCTCAATCCACACATACAGGTGTGGAATCTCAATCCACACATACAGGTGTGGAATCTCAATCCACACATACAGGTGTGGAATCTCAATCCACACATACAGGTGTGGAATCTCAATCCACACATACAGGTGTGGAATCTCAATCCACACATACAGGTGTGGAATCTCAATCCACACATACAGGTGTGGAATCTCAATCCACACATACAGGTGTGGAATCTCAATCCACACATACAGGTGTGGAATCTCAATCCACACATACAGGTGTGGAATCTCAATCCACACATACAGGTGTGGAATCTCAATCCACACATACAGGTGTGGAATCTCAGTCTACACACATACAGGTGTGGAATCTCAGTCTACACATACAGGTGTGGAATCTCAGTCTACACATACAGGTGTGGAATCTCAGTCTACACATACAGGTGTGGAATCTCAGTCTACACATACAGGTGTGGAATCTCAGTCCACACATACAGGTGTGGAATCTCAGTCCACACATACAGGTGTGGAATCTCAGTCCACACATACAGGTGTGGAATCTCAGTCCACACATACAGGTGTGGAATCTCAGTCCACACATACAGGTGTGGAATCTCAGTCCACACATACAGGTGTGGAATCTCAGTCCACACATACAGGTGTGGAATCTCAGTCCACACATACAGGTGTGGAATCTCAATCCACACATACAGGTGTGGAATCTCAATCCACACATACAGGTGTGGAATCTCAATCCACACATACAGGTGTGGAATCTCAATCCACACATACAGGTGTGGAATCTCAATCCACACATACAGGTGTGGAATCTCAATCCACACATACAGGTGTGGAATCTCAATCCACACATACAGGTGTGGAATCTCAATCCACACATACAGGTGTGGAATCTCAATCCACACATACAGGTGTGGAATCTCAATCCACACATACAGGTGTGGAATCTCAATCCACACATACAGGTGTGGAATCTCAATCCACACATACAGGTGTGGAATCTCAATCCACACATACAGGTGTGGAATCTCAATCCACACATACAGGTGTGGAATCTCAATCCACACATACAGGTGTGGAATCTCAATCCACACATACAGGTGTGGAATCTCAATCCACACATACAGGTGTGGAATCTCAATCCACACATACAGGTGTGGAATCTCAATCCACACATACAGGTGTGGAATCTCAATCCACACATACAGGTGTGGAATCTCAATCCACACATACAGGTGTGGAATCTCAATCCACACATACAGGTGTGGAATCTCAATCCACACATACAGGTGTGGAATCTCAATCCACACATACAGGTGTGGAATCTCAATCCACACATACAGGTGTGGAATCTCAATCCACACATACAGGTGTGGAATCTCAATCCACACATACAGGTGTGGAATCTCAATCCACACATACAGGTGTGGAATCTCAATCTACACATACAGGTGGAAGCCCTTGTTTATTTTACTGTGGTCCTGAATTTATTCTCAGCTAATTGAGTGACAATACAGCTGTGTTGCTTTCAGGAAGACAGTAGATCGATTTTTGCGGCAGGCATTCGGCTTCGTCTATGTCGTTGATGTAGTAAGTGAGATTTCGCAATGAACGAGAAATCACCTAATTATTGTCTGCCAATAAGCTGGTGATATTGCTGGTTAGTATGAAACAAATTCGCAGCCACTGACAAATTATACAATTTTTTGATACAGGCTTAGGATGGCATCCAATCATAACTTATGTTACAGGCATTTATTTTCAAATGGCGTTCTCAACCCATCATACGAACTGTGGGCTGGTCATTTAGTGTGACGTGGTTTGAGGCCATTTAGTGTGACGTGGTTTGAGGCCATTTAGTGTGACGTGGTTTGAGGCCATTTAGTGTGACGTGGTTTGAGGCCATTTAGTGTGACGTGGTTTGAGGCCATTTAGTGTGACGTGGTTTGAGGCCATTTAGTGTGACGTGGTTTGAGGCCATTTAGTGTGACGTGGTTTGAGGCCATGTATACTAGCAGCCATATTAAAAGTGGCTGTAACCTTACCAACATTGAAGTTTGATTCGATTGACAAGTGCTGACAAAGCATTTCATTTTGATTGCTCTTTGGAATGACCTCATAATTATTAGTGGTAGATGGTGACTCAATTATTTGATGTAAATAACATATCAACTGATTGTTGAAAATGTTAAATGAATTGCTAATATTGTCCCAATTATAATGTATTCTTACTATTTCTTCCTGTTTTATTGCTTTTAAAATAACAAACCTGATAAAATAGTTGTTGACGATGTTGATAACGATGCTATGATGGATATGTATTTTACTGAAGATGATGCGATATCATTATTTGCACCTGATATGGATGATCTATTTAAAGACACATCTGTTGTACAAGATGCAAGGTTGGTAATCATGCACATATTCAGTACTTTGACACATTGCTTTGAAACATAGATTCAAATATAGGTGGTCAATTGTACAGTACTGCTGTGGCATATGTTTTAGCTTCTTTTTGCTACAGTATCGCTTCAGCTTTGAATAAAACAAAAAGCAACTTTGCTATTACAGTGTATGTGGCATCGCCTTCACTTCCACATAGCTTCAAGTCAGCTTCAACTCATTTTTCTAAGTACGAGAAAATTATTTTAATGATCTGCTTCAAAACTGAGCTTAATTGTGTATCATAAACAGCAAATTTAGTTCAGTATTCATTTCACCAAACCATTTTCCTCAACGTACTAGCCAATTAAAATTGACTGGAGAGTTCTGCTTTATTTCCATCCATGCAAACCTGCATATACATGTTCACTTTGATTCAGATTTGTCTTTTTGAATTTTTATCCAATCTAAAATTCCAGCATGTCCTATTTGTATCCACTATAATCATATGCACACAATATGACCCTTTGATCTTGGTTGATCTGAAACAGAATATTTTATTCTGAGGAATATTTTGTTTTGACATAAATTTTTACCTTATTGTCGGCGTAATTTATGATTTTCAGCAATATACTGACTTGAATGTAAAAGAAAAAAAATATGATTGCTTGCAAAATAAATTGGCATGTCTGGGTTTCTCCGGATTTACTTTTTACCTAGCCGTATCATCAAAGATGAAAGGGGAAAATGTCTGTCGTTGATGTGAATAATTGTTAATGTCTACTCAATAACTTTACTAATTCTATTCCAAACTTTATCAAACTTGGTCACCTAATTCATCAGTATAAAATCTTCAGATGTCGTGCAAAAATCAGTAGTAGTCAAAATCTGATAAAAAATGTTGACTGTTGCGACTTGGCTGACTACAGGTGATACATATTCAATGGTCCAGTGGAAATATGCATTGTTGTACGTGTTCAATGAAATAAATCATCTATCTTGCAATCAATATCATTGGTAATGTACCTCCCATATTCCCATGGGAATACTAGACTGGGTTTTAATGTCAACTCATGGAGAGAGTTGCACAGTCTGATACATTTGAAAACATACCAATAAAATCATAACAGAAAACAAGATTTCAGATAATAGATATAAACACTCATATCAATAACCCTTTGAGTGTCAAGCTTTTGATCAAGATCTGAAGCCAATGGAAAACTGTGTCTGTTTAGTCAAAAGGTTATCAAAACAAAAATACATAACAGGCATAACGTTGCATCCACATTTGAAAAGAAAATTTTACTCAAAAATATGTATTCTGAATTTGACATACAGTTCATTCAACAAAACATTTTGTTGTCGAAATATATGAATTTTGAAAATCATGATTCGCAGGAATTTGTCTCGGCTATTAGAACACAATTATAGAGCTTTTATAATACTAATTTAAAACCACACTTCAAAAATATAAATCACGATAAGTGCTTGGGGATATCTTCACTTGTACTTACTTGTGATACCAAAGATACAAAATAAAAATATTTATAGTTGTGATATCCATCTTAATGTGTTCAAAATTAATAATTATGACAATGCATATTTATATTGAAAATAAGATAAAGTAAATATTTCACATAATAAATAATATTACATTGAATAATGACACTGCAAGTGATGCTGTAGCAATGACGTAGTGAAACTAAAGCAAAGCTACGTGAATGCTAAATAAATACTGCCCTGGTATAAAAATGGTAGACAATGCAACTTTAACTCATCTGTGTGTCAATCACTTATACTAGCGACACACAGATTAGAAAACACAATTCTAATTATTGAAATATGTTACATTGTGTGAATTAGTCCCGTTCTGACAAAGTCTGAAAACACAAATTTTTAATTTCAACTCTGTGCTAGCTTTAATAATTCATTTGCATCTGTATGGCAAACATGCCTTGGCATTAAAAAATCATACATTTATAATACATGTTGGGAAACATGTGCATATGCTAATAAGTCTGTAATACCCATGATCACATGCTTTTATTTCATAATACAATAAAAATGTCATTCTAGAACTAGATCTTAGTTGTGTATTTTATTCACACTTGCTACATTCATTAAAGCTGATGGGACCTTGATGCGTGTCATGTCATTCTGCTGTTCTTGACTAATCCCATTCAATCATTTGAATCTTCATGTGATACGATGAGATGAGATACATATGCGTGTTTTCTAGATGGCAATATAGCAGCTATGCTAATAATTTATTCATCTGGAGCATCTGCCATTTACAAACAAATGTATAAACATAATGGTACTTCAATGAATTGGTTGTCATTTTGTCTTTTTAAATCGAATGCAAAATGGCTAACAGGTGGTCATTTTGTTTTAATAAATATTTTTCATGAGAAATATCTCTGATATGCCTGCCTTGTTTGTCATGGTTTGTATGTTCACATGCATTCCAGAACGTCAGGATGACAGTGCTGTATACTTTAAATGAGGAAAAGCATGAAATCTGCCTTATGAGGTGTGAACAATTATTTAATGTGAGTTAATTGAGTGACTTTGAAGTAATTCCATTTTCATTTGCTCTTGTTAACAAGTATGTGTATTGTTTTTTTTTCAGCAAAAAGCGAGTTTTGTTTTCTGACCGTGGACAAAAAGAAGCTTCAAGCCACTACAATAATAACAACATCAAAAAAAATTACTGTTCAGTCAAAGTTGAAAAAGACCAACATTCGAAGTTTGAGGAACCTGAACAGTCTGTTTCGTCGCTGGATAACTCTGAAATAATTATAAGAAACAGGAATACTGATAATTCTACAGCTCCTTGTGTAAGTGACAGAACTTCAAAGAAACGGAAAAGAGAAGAAAATAATGATCATTCAGTTAAAAAACAAAGATTTGGAAATAAAACTATTGATAATAAGGTACAGACGAAAGGCAATACAAACAATCCAGGAAACCAGGTAAGTTACACCAGTATTCTCAATGAACAGGGTAACAGATGTACAATGTATGAACCACTTCTTGTTGTCAAAATAGTTACACTGTAGTACTCGTACACATTCGGACACAGTCTGAAAACTGGGACTGGATTGTCCTCTGTGTGCATCTCCATCTGTATCTCAGACATGCTTGAACCAATCACATTCAAACTTTGCACATCTGAATTGTTTTAAAGCTAAAATGTATAAAAAACATTTTAGCCATTTTGCACAGACATGATACATGCATCATTTTGTTCCATATCTGAAACATGCCAATTGTACACCTGCATAATTTATAATTCAACGCGTACATGCATTATAGGATTCAATTCAAGATGATCCAAAAGTAGCCATTTTGTTATAAAAATATCCATCATGTTTGCCATGTCAGAATTGTATCTTGGTTGGCGCTAAGGTTCAGATCAGGTTCAAAATAATAGTCACTAATACAATTAAGAATAATAGAAAATCATAGACAATCAAATGAAATGATCAATAGACAAATTATGGAGAAATAAATAAAAACAGCTATTCAGAAACCAAAAAAATATGATGGTTACTGCTCTAAGTTTATAAATTATATTTTTATTTAAACCATCATATAAATTGATTTTAAAAACAGAACTTATCCAGAGATCTGGAATATTTAGTTATTGTCACATATTTTTATGAAAGGTGAAGTTGATAATCCAGGTAACCTCAGGGAAGTAGCGAGGCCAAGTTGTATCAGAAAACCATTATGTACCATTATAATATAAAATTATTAAATGTATATCAATACTAAAGCATGCATTAATTTTGAAAACAAAATCTCAAACTTTGTGGGGATGATACCTTGCGATTATGGGAAAATAGCCAAAATTAGTATGCAAAAATCATCTATTATACAATCAGCACTGATCACCACAGTAGAACGACATGCACAGTGTTCAAAATTAACGTCGGTTCGTCTGCCTCACGCCGACAATGGGTGTAAAGGGCCTAGAGCTGTGAAAAACCATCAGTCCTTGTGACCGATCATAAATTTATATTTTAAAAAAATGTTCCATTATTTAATATGATTGTAAGACCAAATATATAATAAATATCTATAGTAACTCCAGAATTGTTTCAAAATTGTGTTTTCTTGCACGTTTGATCAACAAATGGCATCACTCATCGACCTGGGCATACGAGTCATAATTCAAGCTTGCCGAATGATCGCGAAATGCGTCGAACGTGGGAACTGTAACAAATGATCTGATCGGATGTAGGCCGATCAAGCCTCCGATTCAAACCAATAGAATTCGCGCATACATTTTATGTTCCGCCATCTCTGATTTGCATCGAACACGCTGCAGAGTTACGTCTACATCGAAGTATGTGGGAATATTTAAACTGCCAGGAGCCTGCTGCTAAACGTGTGAAAACTACACAAGAAAGGCGTGACAAACAGCAAGAATACGAACGGTCTAGGCGTAAACCACGCACATTCCAAGTTAGCTGACAGGCGGATTTCAAAGACTGGTTACTTTTTGATAACAACAGCAAGGTGATGTATTGCCGGCCTTGTCGAGGATCGTGCAGCAGAATTGATCCTTGTAGAAGATGAGGCTGACGCCAATGATTGTGAACACGATGCAAAGTACATGTCAGATTCAGTCGGCCAGTGATCATGACAGTGTTTTTTCTGAAGATTTTGATGAGTTTTGTGACGATGAAAGAAATGATGATGACGTCTTTGAGGCTGCAGATAATATATCTGATTAATTAGTAAATAAAGGTTTTGTATTATCCGTTTAGTCTTTGTTTGTTAAATATCAGGGTCTACAGTTAGCTAGAAGGACCTACAGTTTTAATTTGACATAGGTCCTTCGGGCCTGTTATGATTTTCAGTTAATTTCGAACACTGGACATGCAATAAACTCAGATTTTATTTACTAACAGAAAGCCCACTGGCAATTCAGAGACATACAACGTGATATAACAAATTGTAAGAATGACACAGAACTTGCAGTATGCCCTTGATATAAGTTAAGATCTTCGCCATGTAAGAAATTAGCGGGACTCGGGATTGACCTCTGTGCGTGCGTGTATATGTGCATGCATGCGTCTCGACCTATACCTTAGACATGCCAGGATTCAAATACTGGTAAAAATGAGCAGTGTTTTTGTACTATGAATTATGACTTCACCTTTGTTTTTGTCATCAGACGCCGACATTCATAAAAACTTACAAACCTCTTGTGTATCGTGCAAGTATTGATACATATTTAGTGGAAAATAAGCCTGGTGAAGCCTGGAGAGTTTTGAAAACTGCTCCTTTGTGTCTACAGTCTGATGTACATTTGTTGGATCAAATTTTACAACGATGTGAAACTGCTAAGGATCCCGACATTAAACAGGTATGTAAACATTTCATGCTACTCGGTGTTTAATATTTTGACAGAGCTACAGTAATTATGGTCTTTGTAGGGTTACAAAGTAATGTTTGTGTTTGTTAGTCCCCGTTCGGACGCAGTCCGAAAACGGGGACTTATGTTTTGCCCTGTGTGCGTCCGTCCGTCCGTCCGTCCGTGATCACCTGTATCTCGAACATGCATGGACCGATTAAGTTCAAACTCCACTCATACATCACACATTATATGGGACATATGCACATGCATTTTTTTCATGATCCGATTAACGATAGCCGAATAGCGGCCATTTTAAGGCCGAAAATGCATCAAAATCGCACATTTTCACCATTCCGGACCCGGATCTCAGTTATGCATGGACGGATTTCATTCAAATTTGGTACATACATTAAACATAATAGGACCTTGATGCACGTCATTTTTTTTTTCGGATCAAGTTCGAAATAGCCGACTGGCGGCCATTTTGTTTTAAAGAATTCAGTTCTGGATCCGTATCTGAGACATGTCTGGATTGATCAAGTTCAAACTTCACACACACAAGGTACATCATGTCACAAATATGTATGTGCATTTGTTTCATGATCTCATTAACGATAGCCAAATGGGGGCCGCTTTAAGGCCGAAAATGCATTGAAATCGCACATTTTCACCATTCCGGACCCAGATCTCAGTTATGCATGGACGGATTTCATTCAAATTTGGTACATACATTAAACATAATAGGACCTTGATGCACGTCATTTTTTTTTCCGGATCAAGTTCGAAATAGCCGACTGGCGGCCATTTTGTTTTAAAGAATTCAGTTCTGGATCCGTATCCGAGACATGTCTGGATTGATCAAGTTCAAACTTCACACACACAAGGTACATCATGTCACAAATATGTATGTGCATTTGTTTCATGATCTCATTAACGATAGCCAAATGGCGGCCGCTTTAAGGCCGAAAATGCATTGAAATCGCACATTTTCACCATTCCGGACCCGTATCTCAGTTATGCATGGATGGATTTTGTTCAAATTTGGTACATACATTAAACATAATAGGACCTTGATGCACGTCTTTTTTTTTCGGATCAAGTTCGAAATGGCCGACTGGCGGCCATTTTGTTAAAGAATTCAGTTCTGGATCCGTTTCCAAGACATGTCTGGATTGATCAAGTTCAAACTTCACACGCACATGGTACATCATGTCACAAATAGATATGTGCATTTGTTTCATGATCTGCTTAACAATAGCGGAATGATGGCCATTTTAAGGCCAAAAATGCATCAAAATCACGTATTTTCACAATTCCAGAACCGGATCTCAGTCATGCATGGATGGATTTTGTTCAAATTTGGTACATACATTAAACATAATAGGACCTTGATGCACGTCTTTTTTTTCCGGATCAAGTTCGAAATGGCCGACTGGCGGCCATTTTGTTAAAGAATTCAGTTCTGGATCCGTATCCAAGACATGTCTGGATTGATCAAGTTCAAACTTCACACACACATGGTACATCATGTCACAAATAGATATGTGCATTTGTTTCATGATCTGCTTAACAATAGCGGAATGATGGCCATTTTAAGGCCGAAAATGCATCAAAATCACGTATTTTCACAATTCCAGAACCGGATCTCAGTCATGCATGGATGGATTTTGTTCAGATTTAGCACAATGTGTTGTACATATGCAGGTGCATTTCGGTCATGATCTGCTTTGAATGTATATGTCACTCAAATATGAACGGAACGGGGACGTGTCATTGACAATGACTTGTTATTTTTGGTTTACAATCATTCAAAATTTTGTACAACGGAAAAGATATCCATGAGACCCATGTGGTATGTACGGGTACTATGAAAGTGTGTCACGAGCGAGCGAGTTGTTCGGGCACGCAGAAGTCACACAAGACAAGTGTGCGTGCATTACCGATTCTTTTTTATATTACTATTATAAAATCCATTAATCTAGCAGTAAAACTGGTTTTCAGTGGGCATTACTTGGAGATTCCAAGTTGCCAATATTTAATCTTTTGTTCAGTACAGTGAACTTACTATAGTTTAAAAGTCAAAATCGAATGTACATACTTTGTGACAATGGGAGATGGGAAATGACTCAATAGGTATTCATTCAATGCCGAGTATAGCAATCTAAATAAGTTTAATTTTGGTCAGTATTTTACAAACAATTGTCGTTGAAAGACTGCAATCTTGAGTTTGCAGTCCACCATCTTGAAGGTAGTAGACTGTGCTATTTTTGATTGACAGGAGTATTAACATAACACATCAACACTTTCGATCAATTAAAAAGTCTAAAATATTACAGATATGAAAAGTGCATTTATTAACGACTAATGAATGAATATAAAATTTGTTACAAATTTTAAAACAATTTAGAATTACTCCTTATAATACTTGGTCTGCTCTGATGACTGAACGTGAATGGTAGATGTTACTTATTTACTTTGGAGCTTGTTGAATTTGATCAATCAGAACATCAGCGAAGTATGAAAGTATGACAAGTGCTTGCAGGCATAGCTGATTTTTACAGCAGATGCAAAAAAGTTGGATCCACCCAACCCCAGCGCCTTGTAGATAGTTACCGAAAGGATTTGCAACACCTCCAGACATTTCCACAAAGAACTTGATTAACTGATTATCAAAACACTAGATGTGGTATGCCTTTGATGTATAGTCGTGATGACTGCATATTTGGACTATTCCATTGCTTTTGTAGGTAAAAAAAAGCATTACTGTAACATTTGGAAGAAACCTAGCACGAACATAAAACTGAGAATGAATATTAATAAGCATTAGTAATTGTAAATTTTGTTGATTTGTAGTTTGTTGATAAATTGTGTTGTTATTGATCTTTTATTAGGAATAGTAGCGTTATGACTGTAATGTTCTCAGTTTTCTTTGTACTGGAATGTACCATTGACAGTTTGCTAGAACCATCCCTGCTAGCTTTTATTAGGAATAGTAGCGTTATGACTGTAATGTTCTCAGTTTTCTTTGTACTGGAATGTACCATTGACAGTTTGCTAGAACCATCCCTGCTATCTTTTATTAGGAATAGTAGCGTTATGACTGTAATGTTCTCAGTTTTCTTTGTACTGGAATGTACCATTGACAGTTTGCTAGAACCATCCCTGCTATCTTTTATTAGGAATAGTAGCGTTATGACTGTAATGTTCTCAGTTTTCTTTGTACTGGAATGTACCATTGACAGTTTGCTAGAACCATCCCTGCTATCTTTTATTAGGAATAGTAGCGTTATGACTGTAATGTTCTCAGTTTTCTTTGTACTGGAATGTACCATTGACAGTTTGCTAGAACCATCCCTGCTAGCTTTTATTAGGAATAGTAGCGTTATGACTGTAATGTTCTCAGTTTTCTTTGTACTGGAATGTACCATTGACAGTTTGCTAGAACCATCCCTGCTATCTTTTATTAGGAATAGTAGCGTTATGACTGTAATGTTCTCAGTTTTCTTTGTACTGGAATGTACCATTGACAGTTTGCTAGAACCATCCCTGCTATCTTTTATTAGGAATAGTAGCGTTATGACTGTAATGTTCTCAGTTTTCTTTGTACTGGAATGTACCATTGACAGTTTGCTAGAACCATCCCTGCTATCTTTTATTAGGAATAGTAGCGTTATGACTGTAATGTTCTCAGTTTTCTTTGTACTGGAATGTACCATTGACAGTTTGCTAGAACCATCCCTGCTAGCTTTTATTAGGAATAGTAGCGTTATGACTGTAATGTTCTCAGTTTTCTTTGTACTGGAATGTACCATTGACAGTTTGCTAGAACCATCCCTGCTATCTTTTATTAGGAATAGTAGCGTTATGACTGTAATGTTCTCAGTTTTCTTTGTACTGGAATGTACCATTGACAGTTTGCTAGAACCATCCCTGCTATCTTTTATTAGGAATAGTAGCGTTATGACTGTAATGTTCTCAGTTTTCTTTGTACTGGAATGTACCATTGACAGTTTGCTAGAACCATCCCTGCTATCTTCCATACAAGAACACAATGTTTCCTGGAATCTTTTTCTTTTAGTTTCAACTCTATACCGTCATTATTGTACGAGTTTAAATCTTGTGTTTTGCAATGATATTCTGAATGTATGACAACATACAGTGAATTAAGTGTTCCTTATAAATAATTGTATCAACAAACAAAGTTTATTGTTTTTGTAAAACGGTCAAATCAAAATTAATTCATTCATTAAATTAGCTAGCATATGTATACCTGAAATAAGAATGTATGATAACAAAATTCATAAAATATTGTTTTGATTAACTGTTAGGCAGATATGTAAAACATATTGTGTCTACATTGGTCACTGAACTGTATATGAAAGCCACTCAATATTTGTTGGTAGTTGGGTAAAGAACATTGCTTCACACCTTCTCCTACTGGCAGCGTCCTCAGAACATTGCTTCACACCTTCTCCTACTGGCAGCGTCCTCAGAACATTGCTTCACACCTTCTCCGTCTGGCAGCGTCCTCAGAACATTGCTTCACACCTTCTCCTACTGGCAGCGTCGTCCTACAACAATGCTCAAGACTGCTCTCTGTTGTAAAAGCATTATACATGTACCTAATAATAATCCACCCGAGGTGCAATAGTTTTAATAGTTCATCTTAAAAGCGACCATTGTTAAAAATCAAAATGATTACAACGTCAATGGTATCTATGTTGCTTTCTTACTCCAACACAAGCCACACCATGACCGTACTGTGGACTCCCCATTTATATGATAAGGCTAGACCAACTATCACACAAAACCAAATAAAAAACATTCTAAAATAACATACCCAGTTGATTCTGGTTTCATCGACCCAAGAAAAAACATGCGTTCATTGTGTTTAATATGTGAAGTTGAAAATTGACTAATAGTAGTCCAGAAAGCCCAGATTTTAGCATTGACTTTAAAAAAACAATGAGCTATATGATAGTACTAACAAATAAAAAAAAAAAAAATTTTTTTTTTTAATCTAAAATTATCTCGTATGTTATCTTCAGTCGTAACTCACAACACGAATCCCCACAACTTCAATGGAATGTACCTTGGAGGTACGATCTGTGGCAAGGGATTGTCGCTTAATTAATCATTGTCAGCAGGAATTTATTTTAGCTCGACAGTTCAAAGTAAGCAGTGTATAACTTATTGTTTTATTTCAGTGCATTCAAAAATATGAATGATGTCACTATTCATAACTACATTTTTTTGTCCTTGGCTTACTTCATAATGATAATGTACAAAAGAATTGGAAGTACACGCAGACCTGATTTGCGTGGCATCTGCATGCCATCAAAACGTACTCACAGATCAACACACAGACAGCAGTGTTATGGCTTCTGCGTGCCTGCACAATTCTACTGCAGATACGCTTTTGAGGCACCCGTAAATAAATGGAACCATGTAACATTGTGCTACAACTGCCCCAGTATACATTCAGATTTGAAATCTAATGCATCTTATCTTTCATATCTTGTCAGATTTCTTTGGAGGTATTTAAAAGGATCACAACATTTTGTGATCAGGTGCTACCAGGGTATTATATGTCATTGATAAAGGCTTTATCAAATGCCCATGCCTTTTCATCGTAAGTATATCTTTCAGTGTTTTTAGTCCCTTTTCGAATGATGTCTGAAAATGAGGACTTTCCATGCAGCTTTTTCAACCATGCGGTTCCATCTGTATCATGGATCTGTCTTGGCCAATCACATATCTTGAGAGACTAGTGCATGTTCATTTATTTCACAATGTGATTCATGACAAAATTACAGATTGGAAAAGACCAAACTGTTTTGCAAAGTTCCAAGATATATTGTTAACTGACTGTCCGAATAATTCTCAGAACAACTGTAATTGTGCCAAAAATTCATCAAAATTGAGCATTTATGACATTCTGGAACTGGATCTTGTCATGTATGAATGGAGTTCATATTTTTATACATATTGAACATAATGAGACATTGATGCATGTCAGATCAGATTTGAAATGGCTGAATGATGGAAATATTAAATTTAACGAATCCTGTCTGCAGTCAACATTTACAAAAGATTATACATCATGTCACACATATAAGCATATAAGCATGCAGTTGTTGAAGTTCTGATTCAAAATGGCCAACTTATTTTTGTTCTGTTAAAACCAATATACAAATTGTAAATAGAACAGCATAAATCTCAAATTATATATTGGCAACTCAAAATAATAAAATTGTATTGCGGGTCTGTTGAAATGTTTTAGCATATCCTTTCTTAAATTCTTGAACGTATTCAATTTCTGTTTGGTTGGTGTTTTTTTGCTATAATCCCTCATTTGGCAGAATCCCAGTTGTCACGATTTTAGTCCGTGTTCAGATTCCCTTGGTGTCCGTCCATGCATGCATGCGTCCGGAACTATATCTTAGACATACTTGGACCAATTACATTCAAACTTCACACTTGCATCATCATATTATACATATGCACATCAATTTGTTTCACAACCTGATTCAAGATGGTCAAATTGCTGAAAAATCATCAAAATCAAGCATTTCTGGGATTCCAGAACCGGATCAAACTTGGTACATACATTGGACATTATAGGACTTTGATGCATGTCATTACCTTGCCCGTACCATCAAAGATGGAAGGGAAAGGTATATTAAGGGGAAAATTTTGTCCGGCGTTGTCGTCGTTGTTGTTGTCGTCGTTAATAATTGTTATTGTGTGCATAATAACTTTACTAATTCTATTCCAAACTTTATCAAACTTGGTCACCTTATTCATCAGTATAAAGTCTTCCCTGAGTTTGAACAACAGATGTCCTGTATGAAAATATCATGCAAAAATTGAGAAAATCTGATAAAATATTTTGACTGTTTCTACTTGACTGATCACTGGTGATACACATCAAAGGTCACTGATCTCAATGGAAATATGCATTGTTGTATGTGTTCAATGAAGCAAATGATTTATCTTGTAATAATATCCTTGGTAATGTATCTCAGAATCCCATAATGGGTTTCAAAACACATTTGCAAACCTACCAATAAAATCTTTACAGAAAGCAAGATGTCAGAAAATCAATATAAGCACTCCTATGAACTGGGTGCCTAACTTTGATCAAGATCTGAAGCTATTAGTTCAAAGTTATCAAATCAAAAACAATACATAAAAAATACATAAAAAGCAAAACATTTCATCCACATTTTAAAAAGAAAATTATTCTAAAATATATGTATTCTGTATTTGACAAACAGTTCATTCGACAAATGAAAACTCACAGAAATATGTTTCAGCTATTAGAACAGAATGATAGAGTTTATATAATACTAGTTTAAAAACGCACTTCAAAGATTGCAGTGTTTGAAGATGTAGATTCTCAGGAGGCACCAGTACTGTTGACTTCTCCCTCCACTGGACACCAACTAACTATTTAAGTTGATTTGCATACAAAGCAGAGCTTGCAACATGATAGCTATTCATAAAGCATGTTTTTTTTACTTTTCATATAATACAGTAGTCACACAATGAGGCAGTTCATATTTGTCTCAGTGAATCATTAATTTTTGACAGACACCTGTACAAAATACTTGGACTAAAGCCAGCTAAAATTTTCTGTTATCTTGCATGTTTTATGAATCTATTCACATCTAAATGCAGCACTTTTTTTTTCAATGAGACATTTGTTTTTATACTAAAATATCTGAATTACTTTGAAGAAAGCTGGAAATTATGTCCCTTAAAATAATTAAACAAATAAGGCACCAATGTTTTTGTAAGATATTTACATCTTTTAAGGACATTCGGTAGACTGATTCCCCACTGTTGGTTCAACCCTAAAACTTGTTTGTATTCAAAATTAATTATGACAATGCATATTTATATTGAAACAAACTATGATAAAGGGAATTATATTATATAACAAAGGGCAAGGTAACCAGAGTTCAACTATGTTTTTGTTTTAGTGAATACCATTCTAGGTCCATATCTCTGATATGTTTTAACTGATTATGTTCAAATTTTATGTATTCATTATGAATCGTGTCGTAGATATACAGATCTGTTGGTTTGATGATTCCATTTAAAATGGCCATTTTGTTTTAATTAATTCTATTACAGAGCAATATCTCTAAATATTGACAAGTACTCGTTTGGCGATCAGATACAAGATGACTGAATGTCAATAATTTTAATGTTAAAAATATCATAATCAAGCTTTAGCTTCTGAATCCATGTTTTTGTTCAAACTAACAGTACTGTAACATTAACAATTAATTAACTTAATCCATTCCGGGATTGTGGCATGCATGACTTGTTGTATTTTGTGATATTTTTTGAAAGAAAACAACAACACTTATTTAATTTCAGAGCCTATTACTATTGCAATGAGTTATTAAAGAAGACTAATGTTGGACATGACGAACCACGTTTAATTACAGTCCTAGATGATCTATCTGATCAGCTACTGCTGGAATGTCAATGGTTCTTTTTACATGAACTTGTCTTTCTAATGATTCAATCAAGGATAACTGTGAGTTTATCTCATTGTCACCAATTTACATCTCATCTGTAAGGTATTTATTTTATTTTTCTTTCCCCAATGAGGATGACAAAATGTTTTTGCTGTTTATAGTTTACAAATGAGATACTTTTACCTCTATCTGGTTATACAACTGGTTTTTGTTTTGTCTTTTCACATAGCATGTTGTGGAGCTGTTATCATTATAAAGTCTGTCCATTTCTGTTATTCCATTCAAACATTGTGTCAATACGTATAGACGTGTAAAATCATTATAAAGTCTGTCCATTTCTGTTATTCCATTCAAACATTGTGTCAATACGTATAGACGTGTAAATTTCCACAGTTCTTCAAACAACTAATAGGCTTATAGGTCAATGTTCATGAGCTTGATACAAGAAGTGATGAATTGCAGCTTATTTCCATCAATAACAATCAAACATGGACACCTCAGATCCACTGCTCACATTCATTCAACTCAACTCTATTTCTAAATAACAGTAACTCTCAACAACGCGCCCGTAAAAACTCTGTTGGTCTGCGCGGCATCGTCACAAGACAGTCACCTACGCGGTTCCAATGGCTCCTAGCTTAAACAAACGATTAACAGCTCTGAACTCTAGGTGGCGCTCACAATAAATCTTCAAAAACAGTGAAATCGAAATTGGCGACTTTACAATACGAGAGGTGCTTACAAAATACATCAACATTGATTTCACTTTTCTAATGATAAATAATGTTTAACTCGCGTAAAGTCTTGAAAAGAGGGCTAGGGATATTTCTATTTTACTTTACGGTTTATATTTTATCTTGACCACTGCTTGCAACTGTTTTGATTTACTGTATACATGACAACTACAGTAACAGTAATTTGAACCCTGACTCGTAATTATAGTCGTTGATACAACAGTCATGTTGATATAATCTCTGAGAGTCGCATTGGTGATGTTGATATTTGAACCCTGACTCGTAATTATAGTCGTTAACACATTACTGATGTTGATATAATCTCTGAAATCACTCAGAGATTCACATTGGTGATATTGATTCGTCATAATTTTTTATTATGTGGTACTCTGGACTAAGAACGATCTAATCTGGAGGTTCCTCCACCTGCATATTTTGAAATTGGCAAGATCAAAACAGTTGCTTTACATTCTTGCTATAGAATTGTTAACCTTACTGCAGGCTGAACTACATGATCATTAGTTCAAATGAAATGCACGATCATTACTTCACTTCACTTTGGCTTGCCACCCCTCCTGGAACATTGGCCATCGATGACAGTTCTCCAGCATATGTGGTCGTCCTGTGCTGCAGTCTTAAGCTGTCCCCAGGTGGATCTTGAGCGCCTAACATCGTCGTTGAGGTCCCTCCCCCAAGTGTTTTTTGGCCTTCCTCATTTCCGCTTTCACTGTGGATTCCACGTCAACGCTTGTCTGGTGATGTTGAATGGTTGCTTACGTGAAGTGTGGCCAATCCAACCCCATCTCCTCCGCAAGATGTCTTCCTCCATCGGAAGCTGCCTGCATGGTTTGCTTCCAGAGCTCAAGGTTGCAGATCTTAATCTTAGGATTGTCTGCAAAGGTCTGTACTTTGTGGGTTGTTGCCTTTGTGGTACACCAGGTTTCTGTTCCATATAACAGGACAGACTTAACATTTGTATTAAGCAAACGAAGCTTGGTGTGTATTGCTATTATTAGTTATCCGGTAGTACTTGAGTACTTGAGTATGACAACAGTCAACCTGGATATAGGACTTCCATGAAATAGGTGATTATTAGTCATCTGGTAAAAACTCAGGCATGACAACGGTTACCCTGACTAAAGCTTGCTGTTTTTTTTGTGTTTGTCATATACAATGTGTATATCGTTACAAGATGATTTAAAAATTACTCAAGAAAATAAATGTTTACATTATTTGTGTGTGGCCATTATTCAGTGATAGAGACTTAAGGTGTATGTGTGTGTGTGTGTGTGTGTACTTGATGTGAATATGCAAGCTGAAAAGTTTATTTTTTGAAAACAGTTAACCCATGTATCTGTATTACATAATGTAATATTATGGCACAATAGTTGGATTTACCAAGTGATTTTATGGTTATTGTGGCACATATACTGATAGGTCGATGATGCAAATTCTACTATGATGAGTGAACTTATGGTTAATTTCAAAAGTGTTCTTTGGTCATCATTCTGGATTTTTTGTAAATTTGTTCTCATTTCCTCTTAAACTATTTTTATAACTAAATGTTTGATTTGATCACATGGGACCAACATGTCATTTTCATGTTCAATCATTCTGCTCCAATGTGTTGACAACTGTTTCTTACACAGACAGTTTAACTTTGTATACTTGAGATCGCAAGTTTGCAGTGCACTTTATTTTTTTATTTCACAATCTGATGCAATATGGCTGAATGATGGCCATTTTATCTTTCATTATGGCCTTAACAGTTTCTCTGGTATGCAATGCTGATTCAGTGTGATTGTTCACATACGATACACTATCAGATATTCAATGATTGTGATTATTCTCATAATAAGCTTCTCTCAGTGACTTACGGTGTCAGATGTTTAAATACACCGAAGACAATTCATTTACAATGACTATGTTGTGGATTATAAAGAGAACCACCTTCCAGTGAATCCAGTAGTCACAGATGAATAATAGGTGGTGCAGAAAACACTTGTATGATGTGACAATGTTTTGATGCTGATTTATGCAAGTATTCCAAGGAAAGACTGTCATCAGATGCTACTACCTCAGATAGTGTGGTTCCAATACTTGGTGGATGTGAGCCAGCCTTGCAATACAAATCAATAAATATACCATGTTCATGTTAGAACTACAAAGTTGACAATTGAGTTGCAGTCTGTGTTCTTGTGGAACTTTTACTGCATATACATGTACCATGTCTAATTGCAACTACATGTATGGTATTTACTGGGTAGTATGAACAACTGGAGTGATCAATGTATACAGTAATAGTATTCCATCCTGATATCATCTGTTGATGGTCAGTTACCTTGGGTTGTTCCTCTAAAGCATCTTCTTAATTTCATTGAATATATGCAAGGGGAAGGGGATAGATCAGTATTTGTTTTATTCACCCACTATGATTTGTTGACTTCTTTTTAACTTTTTTTTTAACAACACAATCAATCACAAATAAATACAAGATGCAATTTTTTATGTGAGACATATTTTCTTTCTAAAAGTAAATCGGTAATTGCAGTGGATTTCTTTTAATGGTACGAGAAGAAATATTGCTCAATTTTAGTGGATTTGATGACAGGGATATTCATTGGGTTTTGAATTCACTGGTTTGTGAAGAAAAGAATAAATCTATGCTTTACTTTGCATATTCACTGGGTGTTAATTTAGCAATCAACGATCGATCATAATTAAGACTCTGCAAATAATCTCCCAGTTTACTGTATCAAACTAAACATCTCCATCTCTGATAGAATATGTCTGTGATCTTGGAGAAATTGAAGATGAGAAACATTTCCTTTTCACATGCCAGCTATATGATAAAGAAAGAACCAGCCTTTTTACTAAACATAAAATGCATGGAGAGACATTAATAAACATATTAAATAATAAAAACGATCACATAATTAAAGACATTTCAAAACACATTTATACTTGCTTTATGCTTAGGGAGCAAAAAATCAAACAATAACTTCAGTACCAGCTGCCTCAAAAAAAACCCCACAAAACACAGATTTACATTTATTTACATTATATTACAATTATTCATTTATCTCTTATTGTGAGATGTGTATTTATTTCATTCATTTACTGTATTTTTAGTATTTCCTTTTACTTTCATTTTTTTATTATTACATGTTTTTGACTTTATTGTACTTTTTGTCAAGATCTCAAATGGGATACGATAGCAATAAAGAATTACTTACTTACTTACTTACTTACATGCCAAACTTTGAAATATTTAAAAGAATCCTCAAAAAACATCTGATGTTAGAACTGCAAGATTGTTAAGTTGTATTACATTTATTCACCAATATTTGTTTTTGTCACTAGCCTAATGACAATATTTTAATGGGTCTGATTAGGCATCACAATCACCATGGCGAGTATGGCAGACAATGGGAAGTATTGAAAAAGGTAGGGCACCAATCTTGTCAAAAGTAAATAATACACTGTTAATTTGTGTGATTGGATTTGGACAGAGTGTGACTGATTAGGATGGATTCATTTTGATGCAAAACATTTATTTATTGTATACTGGACCATCAAAATACAATTATTTTAAATGTAGACAAACTGTTATTTCCGCAAGTGATTTTGTGAGAGCAAATACAGTGATAGTGAACATGTTTAACATTTAAAAGCTCTTAAAGTTTCTAAGCATGGTTTATATTCAGTGTCACTCTCTAATGATTGGTCCGTCAATTTGAAATGGAAACACATTTACAATTATTTTGCTAACACTGGACCTTTATTTGTTCTAAGTGTGACACATTTGATATTGTGCCTGGCAAAAATGTTATTAATGAGATTGTACAAGGGCTGAGTAAGTGGAATCAAGAGAAGAAAATGATGGCTACTGCCATCTTGCATAAGCACTATCCTGTATTTGACAATGGGTGAGTATACATACACAATGTAAGATGATTGTTATAACTGACATAAATTCATGATAGGAATTAAAGCTTTGGTTACAGTATTATAATTGCTGCATCATCCCCTTAACTGGGCTCCAACATCCCCTTAACTGGGCTCCAACATCCCCTTAACTGGGCTCCAACATCCCCTTAACTGGGCTCCAACATCCCCTTAACTGGGCTCCAACATCCCCTTAACTGGGCTCCAACATCCCCTTAACTGGGCTCCAACATCCCCTTAACTGGGCTCCAACATCCCCTTAACTGGGCTCCAACATCCCCTTAACTGGGCTCCAACATCCCCTTAACTGGGCTCCAAGCCAAAAAAATATTTTTATTCTGAACCTAAACTGGATGTGCATTGTATGGCTGACTTTGAAAATTGTGGTCGTCATGCAGTCATGTGCATTTTTGAGTTGTGTAAATGGTGTATTTTACATGACTTGTATTTGTTGCATTCTGCTTATCTAACATAACAGTTGGGTTTAAAAAAAAAAAAAAATAACAGACATGATAATCTCATTCAGGTTGGTTGCTCATCAGGTCAAGTTTTGGTACCCAATAGACAGCATAATGAAACAATATTTTTTTGAAATAACCAACTTCAATACTTGCATTGCTTCTTGTGAAGTGTTTTATTGTGAAACTGTATTCTATTTTATATTCTTAGAGCTTCCTGTGTAAATAATGATATTGTAAACAGAGGAATACGACGACCTGTCTCTATTCTTGGATCTCCACCTAACGTGCATCCTAGAAATGCACCTCCTGATGTGAAGCAAGCTGTCTGCAGTGAAGCTGTGAGGCAGAATGCAGCATTTGGTAAAGATCATGGAAGTCCACATAAGCTACCAAGAAGAGGATATAACAGGACTGAATACCATGAAAAGAGATCCCATTCACGGCCATCTGTTTCTTACGAGGCAAAATATAGCAGTCAAGTGGGTCGGAATAGCAGGAACACAGATCAGTGCAGGCAAGCCAGCAGGATGAGCAAGAACACAGATCACTTCAGACGAAGGGGTAGGACAAATAGGGAGGTAGATCAGTGCAGTCAAGCAAGCAGGGAAAGCAAGAAGATGGATCAATGGTCATCTGTTAATGGTTGTGATGTTTCTCAATCAGATACTGGCTATCTCAGCTATGGTGATAACAACAAAGATATGAATGACAGTTTGGGCAAGATTGACACTCGGCTAGATGTACATGCAACAAAACACTATGTTGAAACAATCAAGGTATTAAAAACATTCTTCTACATTCATCATTTATATGCAGTTGACTGACACCACTTGATACATATAATCTGAACATATGATAGGCAGTACTGACATTAAACTGGCAAAATCATTATGTGAAGCACTCATCAGATGTCAATTAAACTTGGCACATGGGTTCTCTGAGGCCACATACATGTTTAGTTTAGGCCAGATTTTTATTATCCCTTGTTTCGCAAACCCGCCGAATGAACAAGAGCCGGAAATGAAATAAAAATAAAATTTTATTTCAGGGTAATTTCTTGCGCCCGTCGACTTGTAAGTGCAAAAAATTGCTAAAAAAACTTATTTTTATCCTCATTTTTTTTCTGCCCGCCGCATAACAAACCCAAGTTGCATTTTCGTAAGAGTATCATGATCAAAGTCTCCCCAGATGAGAAACGAGGTTATACATGGAATAAAATTTTATTTCATTTCTACTCTTTGATCAATGATCTCACTTACAATTCTTTGAGAATCACACAAATCTAAAGTAATAGGAAAAAAAGAAATAATTTTTTTTTTTTTTCGCCCTCCTCAAAAAAATTGCCTTATAAAAATTCGAGAAACAAGGAATAAAAAAAGTCTGGTCTTAGGGTAAAATTGTGTACACACTATTTAGTTAATTTGCATAAATTATAAGTGTTGTAAATATATCTGAGTGTGCTCTTTGATAATCCACATAGCTGGTTACTTTAGGATGGAAACCATGCATATTAATAGATAATTTGCATAAATTGGGCCATGTGACCTCATTAATATGCATATCTGTGATATCTCAAACACTGTTGAAGATGGGACATGCAACCAATACTATAATGTTGTTGTACATAATAAATATATTACCAAATGGTTATACAATTACCCCATAGCCGCTGAGAACAACCAGAATTACTGCTTGCAGTTATTTTGTTAGCTCCGCTGTCAAGCAAAGCTAATCATATTACTGCTTGTCTGTCATCCATCGTCCAGCCATCTTTTTACTTTTTCGTATTTTTCTTGAAAACTGCAAGTCTGCTTTGATACTTGGTGTATATGTACCATCAGTAGACCTCTCTCAGATTTGTTCTTTTCATGAAGATATCTACAATTTTCTAATTTTGATGAATATTTTTGTCATTTTTGGTATATAAAAAAAGTTTTGAGTTCTTGCTGAAAACCGCAATTCTGATTGCTTTAGTACATATATTATACATATAAGTACCTCAGGTGGACCTCTCAGATTTGGATAGATTTCTTTCAAACCTTGTACATACATTAGACATTATAGGTCCCTGATGCATTTTGTTTTTCAGATTGGATTCAAAAAGGCTGACTGCTTGCTATTTTATGTTTTAATGAATGTAGTTCTAGAGTCATCTCTGACATGTTTTGACTGATTATGTTCAGATTTTAGATATTCATTATATATCAGGTGATAGATATTTAGATATATTGGTTTGACGATCTGATTCAAAATGGCTGACCAGTGTCAATTTTGTTTTAATTAATGCTGTTTCAGAGTAATTTCTCTCAATAGAATAGAATTGAATAAACTAGTACTTTATTGAAACTGTAAAGAAAATATTACATTTTTTTTTTCTTTATAGACATCAATGAAGTTGAAAACATCAGTAACATATTAAGTAAAAATATATAAGAAAATAGCAAAATATAAGTACCGGTACTCATTTGACAATCAAATTACAAGATGACTGAATATCAATATTATTATTAAAAAAAATCATCATAATCAAGCATCAGCTTATGGATCCATATCTCTGACATGTTTATATTACTCTAAACAAAACTATATATCTTAAATTTGATAACTAACAGGGACTGTGCCATGCATGGCTTGTTTTATCTATTTTGACAGAATAAAATATTCTTCTGAATGCTTGATTTATACATTTGAGATGTGGGTTGTAATCCTTGGTACATCTCATATGACTTGTAACCATATCATGATTGGTTTTGCATGCCTGTCAATAATTTTAAAATTTGCATATTCATCACCAGAATGGTTTCAAATTATTTTATTATTGCAGGGCATGTTTTAACTCGGTCCAGTCATGGTTTTTTTTATGGTCATGCTATAATTAGATTTCACTGTTTCCTTTGTTTTCCAGAATACAAGACACGTAGCTGATCTTGCTCAGACGTACCACAAGATAAGTTTTGAGAATCTCAATATGATGACTAATGAGGTAAAACGAGCTTTCATAAAGTGTTTAGTGAGAGAACAAGAAACATGTGGAAGAAAATTTCTTGAGTTTATTAAAAATATTGAGAAATGTTACAAGACTGGTAAGCATTCAGTGATATCTCATATTGCAGTAATTTCTAACTAAAGATTAATAATTCATTATTCAAACGCCTACTAATTGATTGTTCCTTTCCATTTTACTCTACTACCCAAGATATCTCTGAGGTGCCCAACATTAATATCTCACATTGACACCTTACTTTTATGGGTAATTTTTCTATGTGTTAAATTGTATGTATTGTCTTATAGTCAAATTTGTCATATTTTAATGATCATTTACAATAAATGCAATTATTGGTTTTTATTAAAGATGAGCAAATATATAGATTTATTCTTCTGTCATAGAATGTATAGATTCATTTATTTATTTATCATGGTGCGTTTTTTTTAGATTTACGAGAAGATGACAAGAAGATCTTGGCCTTTATTGCTATTGGGATCTTATGTACATGTTATGATAATAACATATGGAGTGAAGGTTTCCATTTGCTTTATGCGTTGCATAGCTACAACATTTTCTACCTGCATATGGTGCCTTATAAAGATGAAATGATCTTTCCTGCTAATTGCATGGTAACCCTAATGGCAATGAAGATATGCCTAAAAGTTCAGAACCCTTCCAATGCACTGGAAATTATCAAAGGTATTCATTCTTGTTCTGTACTGATTCTATTTGCTGTGGTCATTTCATTCTTGTTCTATACTGATTCTATTTGCTGTGGTCATTTCCTTCTTGTTCTGTACTGATTCTATTTGCTGTGGTCATTTCATTCTTGTTCTATACTGATTCTATTTGCTGTGGTCATTTCATTCTTGTTCTATACTGATTCTATTTGCTGTGGTCATTTCATTCTTGTTCTGTACTGATTCTATTTGCTGTGATCATTTCATTCTTGTTCTGTACTGATTCTATTTGCTGTGGTCATTTCATTCTTGTTCTGTACTGATTCTATTTGCTGTGGTCATTTCATTCTTGTTCTGTACTGATTCTATTTGCTGTGGTCATTTCATTCTTGTTCTGTACTGATTCTATTTGCTGTGGTCATTTCATTCTTGTTCTGTACTGATTCTATTTGCTGTGGTCATTTCATTCTTGTTCTGTACTGATTCTATTTGCTGTGGTCATTTCATTCTTATTCTGTACTGATTCTATTTGCTGTGGTCATTTCATTCTTGTTCTGTACTGATTCTATTTGCTGTGGTCATTTCATTCTTGTTCTGTACTGATTCTATTTGCTGTGGTCATTTCATTCTTGTTCTGTACTGATTCTATTTGCTGTGGTCATTTCATTCTTGTTCTATACTGATTCTATTTGCTGTGGTCATTTCATTCTTGTTCTGTACTGATTCTATTTGCTGTGGTCATTTCATTCTTGTTCTGTACTGATTCTCTTTGCTGTGGTCATTTCATTCTTGTTCTATACTGATTCTATTTGCTGTGGTCATTTCATTCTTGTTCTGTACTGATTCTATTTGCTGTGGTCATTTCATTCTTGTTCTGTACTGATTCTATTTGCTGTGATCATTTCATTCTTATTCTGTACTGATTCTATTTGCTGTGGTCATTTCATTCTTGTTCTGTACTGATTCTATTTGCTGTGGTCATTTCATTCTTGTTCTGTACTGATTCTATTTGCTGTGATCATTTCATTCTTGTTCTGTACTGATTCTATTTGCTGTGATCATTTCATTCTTGTTCTGTACTGATTCTATTTGCTGTGGTCATTTCATTCTTGTTCTGTACTGATTCTATTTGCTGTGGTCATTTCATTCTTGTTCTATACTGATTCTATTTGCTGTGGTCATTTCATTCTTGTTCTGTACTGATTCTATTTGCTGTGGTCATTTCATTCTTGTTCTGTACTGATTCTATTTGCTGTGATCATTTCATTCTTGTTCTGTACTGATTCTATTTGCTGTGATCATTTCATTCTTGTTCTGTACTGATTCTATTTGCTGTGATCATTTCATTCTTGTTCTGTACTGATTCTATTTGCTGTGGTCATTTCATTCTTGTTCTATACTGATTCTATTTGCTGTGGTCATTTCATTCTTGTTCTGTACTGATTCTATTTGCTGTGGTCATTTCATTCTTGTTCTATACTGATTCTATTTGCTGTGGTCATTTCATTCTTGTTCTGTACTGATTCTATTTGCTGTGGTCATTTCATTCTTGTTCTGTACTGATTCTATTTGCTGTGGTCATTTCATTCTTGTTCTGTACTGATTCTATTTGCTGTGGTCATTTCATTCTTGTTCTATACTGATTCTATTTGCTGTGATCATTTCATTCTTATTCTGTACTGATTCTATTTGCTGTGGTCATTTCATTCTTGTTCTGTACTGATTCTATTTGCTGTGGTCATTTCATTCTTGTTCTGTACTGATTCTATTTGCTGTGGTCATTTCATTCTTATTCTGTACTGATTCTATTTGCTGTGGTCATTTCATTCTTATTCTGTACTGATTCTATTTGCTGTGGTCATTTCATTCTTGTTCTGTACTGATTCTATTTGCTGTGGTCATTTCATTCTTGTTCTGTACTGATTCTATTTGCTGTGGTCATTTCATTCTTATTCTGTACTGATTCTATTTGCTGTGGTCATTTCATTCTTGTTCTGTACTGATTCTATTTGCTGTGGTCATTTCATTCTTGTTCTGTACTGATTCTCTTTGCTGTGGTCATTTCATTCTTATTCTGTACTGATTCTCTTTGCTGTGGTCATTTCATTCTTGTTCTGTACTGATTCTATTTGCTGTGGTCATTTCATTCTTGTTTTGTACTGATTCTATTTGCTGTGGTCATTTCATTCTTGTTCTGTACTGATTCTATTTGCTGTGGTCATTTCATTCTTATTCTGTACTGATTCTATTTGCTGTGGTCATTGCATTCTTGTTCTGTACTGATTCTATTTGCTGTGGTCATTTCATTCTTGTTCTGTACTGATTCTATTTGCTGTGGTCATTTCATTCTTGTTCTGTACTGATTCTATTTGCTGTGGTCATTTCATTCTTATTCTGTACTGATTCTATTTGCTGTGGTCATTTCATTCTTATTCTGTACTGATTCTATTTGCTGTGGTCATTTCATTCTTGTTCTGTACTGATTCTATTTGCTGTGGTCATTTCATTCTTGTTTTGTACTGATTCTATTTGCTGTGGTCATTTCATTCTTGTTCTGTACTGATTCTATTTGCTGTGGTCATTTCATTCTTATTCTGTACTGATTCTATTTGCTGTGGTCATTTCATTCTTGTTCTGTACTGATTCTATTTGCTGTGATCATTTCATTCTTGTTCTGTACTGATTCTATTTGCTGTGATCATTTCATTCTTGTTCTGTACTGATTCTATTTGCTGTGATCATTTCATTCTTGTTCTGTACTGATTCTATTTGCTGTGGTCATTTCATTCTTGTTCTGTACTGATTCTATTTGCTGTGATCATTTCATTCTTGTTCTGTACTGATTCTATTTGCTGTGATCATTTCATTCTTGTTCTGTACTGATTCTATTTGCTGTGATCATTTCATTCTTGTTCTGTACTGATTCTATTTGCTGTGATCATTTCATTCTTGTTCTGTACTGATTCTATTTGCTGTGGTCATTTCATTCTTGTTCTGTACTGATTCTATTTGCTGTGGTCATTTCATTCTTGTTCTGTACTGATTCTATTTGCTGTGATCATTTCATTCTTGTTCTGTACTGATTCTATTTGCTGTGGTCATTTCATTCTTGTTCTGTACTGATTCTATTTGCTGTGGTCATTTCATTCTTGTTCTGTACTGATTCTATTTGCTGTGATCATTTCATTCTTGTTCTGTACTGATTCTATTTGCTGTGATCATTTCATTCTTGTTCTGTACTGATTCTATTTGCTGTGATCATTTCATTCTTGTTCTGTACTGATTCTATTTGCTGTGATCATTTCATTTTTGTTCTGTACTGATTCTATTTGCTGTGATCATTTCATTCTTGTTCTGTACTGATTCTATTTGCTGTGGTCATTTCATTCTTGTTCTGTACTGATTCTATTTGCTGTGGTCATTTCATTCTTGTTCTGTACTGATTCTATTTGCTGTGATCATTTCATTCTTGTTCTGTACTGATTCTATTTGCTGTGGTCATTTCATTCTTGTTCTGTACTGATTCTATTTGCTGTGGTCATTTCATTCTTGTTCTGTACTGATTCTATTTGCTGTGGTCATTTCATTCTTGTTCTGTACTGATTCTATTTGCTGTGGTCATTTCATTCTTGTTCTGTACTGATTCTATTTGCTGTGGTCATTTCATTCTTGTTCTGTACTGATTCTATTTGCTGTGATCATTTCATTCTTGTTCTGTACTGATTCTATTTGCTGTGGTCATTTCATTCTTGTTCTGTACTGATTCTATTTGCTGTGGTCATTTCATTCTTGTTCTGTACTGATTCTATTTGCTGTGATCATTTCATTCTTGTTCTGTACTGATTCTATTTGCTGTGATCATTTCATTCTTGTTCTGTACTGATTCTATTTGCTATGGTCATTTCATTCTTGTTCTGTACTGATTCTATTTGCTGTGATCATTTCATTCTTATTCTGTACTGATTCTATTTGCTGTGGTCATTTCATTCTTGTTCTGTACTGATTCTATTTGCTGTGGTCATTTCATTCTTGTTCTGTACTGATTCTATTTGCTGTGATCATTTCATTCTTGTTCTGTACTGATTCTATTTGCTGTGATCATTTCATTCTTGTTCTGTACTGATTCTATTTGCTATGGTCATTTCATTCTTGTTCTGTACTGATTCTATTTGCTGTGATCATTTCATTCTTGTTCTGTACTGATTCTATTTGCTGTGATCATTTCATTCTTGTTCTGTACTGATTCTCTTTGCTGTGGTCATTTCATTCTTGTTCTGTACTGATTCTATTTACTGTGGTCATTTCATTCTTGTTCTGTACTGATTCTATTTGCTGTGGTCATTTCATTCTTGTTCTGTACTGATTCTATTTGCTGTGGTCATTTCATTCTTGTTCTGTACTGATTCTATTTGCTGTGGTCATTTCATTCTTATTCTGTACTGATTCTATTTGCTGTGATCATTTCATTCTTGTTTTGTACTGATTCTCTTTGCTGTGGTCATTTCATTCTTGTTTTGTACTGATTCTCTTTGCTGTGGTCATTTCATTCTTGTTCTGTACTGATTCTCTTTGCTGTGGTCATTTCATTCTTGTTCTGTACTGATTCTATTTGCTGTGGTCATTTCATTCTTGTTCTGTACTGATTCTATTTGCTGTGGTCATTTCATTCTTGTTCTGTACTGATTCTCTTTGCTGTGGTCATTTCATTCTTGTTCTGTACTGATTCTCTTTGCTGTGGTCATTTCATTCTTGTTCTGTACTGATTCTATTTGCTGTGGTCATTTCATTCTTGTTCTGTACTGATTCTATTTGCTGTGGTCATTTCATTCTTGTTCTGTACTGATTCTCTTTGCTGTGGTCATTTCATTCTTGTTCTGTACTGATTCTCTTTGCTGTGGTCATTTCATTCTTGTTCTGTACTGATTCTATTTACTGTGGTCATTTCATTCTTGTTCTGTACTGATTCTCTTTGCTGTGGTCATTTCATTCTTGTTCTGTACTGATTCTCTTTGCTGTGGTCATTTCATTCTTGTTCTGTACTGATTCTATTTACTGTGGTCATTTCATTCTTGTTCTGTACTGATTCTCTTTGCTGTGGTCATTTCATTCTTGTTCTGTACTGATTAGCCCCGCTGTCGACTTTGTCAAGCGTGTGTTTATCATATGAGTGATTGTCCGTCGTCGTCCGTGTCAATGTTTTACTTTTTCGACTTCTTGAAAACTAAATGAAAGCCTGAATGCTTTGATACTTGGTGTATATGTACCTTGGGTAGACCTCTCTTAGGTTTGTTCATTTCATGTTGATATCTTCAATTCTCTAATTTTGGTGAATATTTTTGTCATTTTTGGTAAAAAGTTATATTTTCGACTTTTTGTTAAAAACCGCAAGTGCAATTGCTTTGATATTACGCTGTCGACTTTGTCGAGCGAAGCTTATCATATGAGTGATTGTCAGTCGTCGTCTGTCATCGTCCGTCGTCCGTGTCAATGTTTTACTTTTTGACTCCCATGTGCGAAGCACAAAATGGGAGTCTTTGCAGTTAGTGTGTCTGTATGTGTGTATGTGTGTCCGACTGTTCCACTGCTATCTCAAGAACCATACATCGGTTTTTGATGGAACTTGGTGCATAGATGCTCTGGGCCAATGCGCAGATTTGATTAGGTTTTGGTAAAAATCCATGCTCGTTAATTATTTAATTTGCATGATAATTATCTAATTTTTAGCTGTTCTATGACTGTTCCACTGATATCTAAAGAACCACTCATTGGATTTTGATGAAACTTGGTACATAGATGCTCTGAACTAATGCTAGGTTTTGATTAGTTTTTGGTAATAATCCGTGGATACTAATTACCTAATTTGCATAATGATTAGTCAATTTTCGGTTTTTCCACTGATATCTCAAGTACTAATCATCACATTTCAATGAAACTTGGTACATAGATGTCATACGACACTGCACAGACCTGATAGTTTTTATGGTAATATCAGTACATATTAATTACCTAATTTGCATAATTAATTAATTTTCAGCATTTGATATAAGTAGTTAGCATTACATTTCAATGAAACTTGGTACTTACATACTCAAGGACTATGCAGAGATTGATTGTTTTCGATAAATATTTGTGCATATTAATCACCTAATTTGCATAATTAGTTAATTTTCAGCTTTTCCACGGGTTTCTCAAGTACTAATCATCGCATTTCAATGAAACTTGGTACATAGATCCTTTAGGACTATGCAGAGACCTGATTAGTTTTAGGGTAAATAATTGTGCATATTAATTACCTAATTTGCATAATTAATTTTCAGCTTTTCTACTGATATCTAAAGTACTAATCATCACATTTCAATGAATCTAGAATTATGCAGACCCAATTAGTTTCCGGTAAATATTTGTGCATATTAATCACCTAATTTGCATAATTAACCAACTTTCACACTGATATCTCAGGTACTATACATCACATATCAATGAATGTACATGGATGCTGTAGGACAATAGACAGACCTGAATAATTGTGGGTTAAAATCTGTACATATTAATTACCTAATTTGCATAATTAACCAATTTTAAGCTTTCACACTGATATCTAAAGTACCGTAAAAACTCCAAAATTTCGACCGGTTTTAAATAAATGGTGTTAGAAATGTGACGTGTTTTAGAGTCAAAATTAAGGTGCATTTTCGGACGGTCGAATTTTTCAGAATAGAAATCAGCAAATGAAAAAATGGGGATGATAGACAGTGTGCTTCATTAGTTTTTAAAAAATGCAATGTCCGTCAATTGACGTAAACTTCCTCATGTTTCACGGTAAAAGCAAAGGTCGTGGCCAAGTTGTAACTCAAAATCTAAACAAAGTCATCAATCAGTATTATGACAAGCAAAACAAAACATCAAGACGCGGAGAAGAGGTCAGCATAAAACTAATAGGTCAAAAGACAAAGCTGTCTCGCACTACCTAGGAAAACTTGCGAATGTTCGAAGTACAGGTACCCATTGGACAAAAGATACATGGAAGTTTAGCAAACTATCTCCCCGACCCAGTGCAATGTATCCGGTTAGAATCAAAGCTCACGTGTCCCTTATTTGAGGGACCAAATTCTGCCGTAAATTCACCCTTGGATTAAAAAATAAAATGGGATTTAAGAAAATAAAATGGGACTTTTAAGGTGTATTTTGGCGTCATTTTTCGGACATTTCAATCAATCCTGCCGGCTAAAATAGAGTCTAAGTTTTACCGTAGTCATTGACGTCTGTCTATTCAAGAGTACACGTGTATGATTTTTATCGTGACTAGCGTGAGCGGGTAAGCTTCCTTTCGAGAATGAGCTGTTATCACTGTGAACAATGTTAAATTATTCTTCAGATGACCAGTTTATTTTTTAAAAACAACTAATTTTTTTATTTAAAAAATATCATGCCGTTTTCGCATCAAAATCCAAGCCAAAATATCGTACTACAACATCAATCTCTTCCGCATTGCGTTCAATAACATTAACATATTTAAATAAGCTATGGTAATTTGAACACGTTGGCATCATCCAGCTTTTTGATTGGTTAATTAGCGATTTGACCTATTTGACCTAAGAGAACATGGCGGATATCCTACAGCATCAAACGTTTATACGAGACCGGAATCATTCGCTTACGATGAAACTAAGTTGACTTTTATTTGTATTTCATAACCATTCAACAAATTTATTTTGTGTACATTATTATAATCACTACTGAGTACAGTAATAATCAACAATTCAGAAACGCAGCATGCCGAGATTTTTGTGTTCGTTTTTATTTGAAACTTCGTTTATTTAGAATATATTTTCGTTACCAATAAAATAAAAATCTCTCAGTCAATCAGAAACCCGGATTCATGCCTTTGAGGAAGGTCCCGTTTGAACGCTCACATCGGTTTTTTTTCGTTTGAGGGAAAACTAAAACTGGTCGCAATTTTCGAATAAGAATGAGTCGGCAATTTTTAGTGGAGTCGAAAATTTGGAGGTAAATAAAACACCGAAACCCGGCAAATAAATAGGCGGCCGAATTTTTAGAGGGGTCGAAATTTTGGAGTTTTCACGGTACTAATTATTCCATTTCAATGAAACTTAGTACAAAGATACTCTAGGACAATGTACAAACCTAATTAGTTTGGGGTAGAAATCTGTTCATATTAATTCCCTAATAAGCATAATAATTCATAATTTTTTGGTTCTAATCACATTTCAATTAAACTTGGAGACATAGATTTTCTGTTACATTGCGCAGACCTCATTAGTTTTACACTCAAATCTGGTCATATTAATTTTCTGATTTGCATAATTAGTTTTCAGCTAAGTAATTTCGAATTATATTTAATGTGTCTCCAATACTCTCAGCACATGGGAGTTCTTTCTAAGCTTTCTTTGATTTGACTTATTCTTGAAAACTACAAGCCTGAATGCTTTGATACCTTGGGTAGACCTCTCTCAGATTTTTTATCTCCGCTGTCGACTTTGTCGAGCGGAGCTTATCATATGGGTGATTGTTCGTCGTCGTCGTCCGTCGTCGTCGTCGTCGTCGTCCGTGTCAATGTTTTACATTTTTGACTTCTTCTTGAAAACTACAAGCCTGAATGCTTTGATACTTGGTGTATATGTACCTTGGGTAGACCTCTCTTAGGTTTGTTCATTTCATGTTGATATCTTCAATTCTCTAATTTTGGTGAATATTTTTGTCATTTTTGGTAAAAAGTTATATTTTCGACTTTTTGTTAAAAACCGCAATTGCTTTGATATTACGCTGTCGACTTTGTCGAGCGAAGCTTATCATATGAGTGATTGTCAGTCGTCGTCTGTCATCGTCCGTCGTCCGTGTCAATGTTTTACTTTTTTGACTTATTCTTGAAAACTACAAGCCTGAATGCTTTGATACCTTGGGTAGACCTCTCTCAGATTTTTTAGCTCCGCTGTCGACTTTGTCGAGCGGAGCTTACCATATGGGTGATTGTTCGTCGTCATCGTCCGTCGTCGTCGTCCGTGTCAATGTTTTACATTTTCGACTTCTTCTTGAAAACTACAAGCCTGAATGCTTTGATACTTGGTGTATATGTACCTTGGGTCTCTTAGGTTTGTTCATTTCATGTTGATATCTTCAATTCTCTAATTTTGGTGAATATTTTTGTCATTTTTGGTAAAAAGTGATATTTTCGACTTCTTGTTAAAAACCGCAAGTGCAATTGCTTTGATATTACATATATAGGTACTACATGTGGACCTCTCTCAGATTTGTTCATTTTGTAATGATATCTTTAATTCTCTAATTTTGGTGAATATTTTTATCATTTTTGGTAAAAAGTGATATTTTCGACTTCTTGTTAAAAACCGCAAGTCCAATTGCTTTGATACTACATATATATGTACTACATGTGAACCTCTCTCAGATTTGTTCATTTCGTGATGATATCTTCAATTCTCTAATTTTGGTGAATATTTTTGTAATTTTTGGTAAAAAGTGATATTTTCGACTTCTTGTTAAAAACCAAAAGTCCAATTGCTTTGATATTACATATATAGATACTACATGTGGACCTTTCCCAGATTTGTTCATTTTGTGATAATATCCTCAATTCTTTAATTTTGGTGAATATTTTTGTAATTTTTGGTAAAAAGTGATATTTTTGAATTCTTGTTGAAAACAGCAAGTCCGATTGCTATACATACTATACATATTGTTCATTTTCTAATGATATCTTCTATTCTTTAATTGAAATGTGCATTGCTAACAGCGGAGCTACAGTACAGTTCTCGCGGAAGCTTTGGCTTCACTTCAGCTTCACCTTCGCTTCAGCATCGCATCATTATGGCATTGTTATGGCTTCAGCATCGCTTCAATGTCGCGACATTAAAAAGTTAGGCGATTATCGCTTCGCTTCATTGTGGCCTCATTATGGCGACAATGTGGCATCAGCATCGCTTCATCAAACAAAGAAGTACATGTACTGTACTCATTTCCCCCAAACCTCTTGACCGCTTCCGCTTTTGACCGGTCAGTTTCCGTTTTATTTTCGACCGTGCAACAATTCGGACTACTAAAAATTTTCTGGTTTTCATAGATCACGGTTACTAGTTTAGTAACCGTGCATAGATGTTGAACAACCGTCAAAAGTTCAAATAATTTTTGTTTTAACTATCTATAATTATATGCACGCAATCTGACCCTTTGACCTAGATTTGGCTGGGATTGAATATTTTATTTTAGACAATATTCCGACGTGACTCACTGCTACAAAATGTATTCAACAGAAGTACAACATGGTTGTCTGGGTTTCTTTTCCTGATTGTGTTGAGTTTACGATTTGTATAATTATTGTTGTTTCCCCCCAAGCAGAAGACAAGCCGAAGGACCATGAAGCTAAATAGAATTCCCACGCATGGACGTGGACTGAGTGAAAGAAAATATTTCTAAGGCTAAAATAAAAATCACCTACTATTACACATCTTTGTGTATTTGTCAATTTTGTATATATTTGGTATGACCGAATGATCGTAAATACCTAGAAAAATCTCGTCTTTCGTTAATAATTTCATTTGTTTGAAATGTCTACCGACCGTAATTTGTTTCCCCAAACGGTCCCGACGTTCGTCATTCAACACAATCAGCATTTATTTATCGCAATTCATGGGGATCATGTCCCGTAATTTGTCGCGGTTAAATAGTCGCCTTGAAATCGATGGAACTTCAACTACTAGTATCCATTTCTCACCTTGAAATAAAAAAATCGAAGAGCATCGGGGGATATATTATTAACCAGTCTTACGAATCGCTAGCTTTATTTTATTCGAATTTATACAATTCACGAGTTTTCGACATTTGTTGGCAACTTCCGCGCTAAAATGGTTGAAAATGTGGGTGTGGTTTTCTCGCAAAGTCCTGTTGATAATACGGACTAATATGGTTCTGTGACCCAGGTCATGCTCCGATCAGGTGACTCTCAGCCAATCAATGATGTTGTAACAAAACATATTTAACGCAAATTGAAGGGTCGTCGTACCATCCAATCTCCATCGTCGATTCACAAAGTTTTTTTGTGTGCTGTGACAGGCTTCGCAATTATTCACTGGAAAACATCGGTATATTTTGACAAACGGATGGGATTTTACCTCAGTTCAAAAAAAAGCAAAAACAAAACAAACAGGGCTGAGATACAAATCAGTTTTGCAAGTTGGGAAATAA
This sequence comes from Saccoglossus kowalevskii, assembly GCF_978046115.1. Classification (NCBI taxonomy): domain Eukaryota; kingdom Metazoa; phylum Hemichordata; class Enteropneusta; family Harrimaniidae; genus Saccoglossus; species Saccoglossus kowalevskii. The sequence goes on from NC_140650.1 coordinate 35,932,824, forward strand.
GGTAAACCAGACTGGGGTCGATGATTTTCAGTATCGAAGGACTTCCGTGTGAATCATGATTTTCAAATTGTTCATCGGCTGGTGACCAAATATTTACGGCCACACTAAATGGACACGTTTTTTTTTCTGAAGCCCAATAAATTATTCCTGCATGTCAAGCGCTATTCGATTTTTTACAGGGCATGGCTCGTTTTCATTCGAAAATATGTTTGTGAGAATACTTTTAAAGTACGTATAGATCGAGCTCAGATCACTGATCGTGACTTAATTTTGAGAATTGGTTGTCAAATTTTACCAGACCGACGCCACCACAACCATCCAATCATATGTTGGAAATGTACGCACTTGTTTTGGAACTTTGTATCAAGATGACTGGCGACTACGCCGACGCACTCGGCGGCGTACGTGTGTGTTGCATGTTTTAGTAGTGGGCATGGGGTCGGACTCGGCTAAAACTAAACGAAACACAGAAAAATACCACCGAAATGAGGAATCTGAATCTGCTCTTCTAGCAGCAAATAAAATGAGCGAAAAAAAGTAAATTTTATAACAAGAACAGTTTCACTTCGTATACAGCAAATTGTGTTGTATCAGAACGACGATTGCATCGTGTGATTTGAATTTATCACGATTTTCCTTCCAGTCAATATGAAACTCGTCACCTTGCCTATTGTAATGTACTTCGCAAAGTTTTTGGTGCCCAATACTCGCAACACTAAAATAATTAAACAAGATATCTTTTTAAAATGTCATTTTACTCTTGACCATATTATTTTATTTGCCTTGAATTTCAAATCGATTACATATCGAACTTCTGTACATGTTTTTGTATACTGCCCTTCTGCGTGCAAATAATGAGGTCATACTCATGTCACAATACTTTGAAGCTGATGCCATGTTGATGCCATGAGACTGCGAAGCTGAGGCCACGATGATGCCACAAAATAGCGAGGCGAACACAGCTTCAATTTTCAATGACGCGAAGCTGATGCCACAATGATGCGATGCTGAGGCGACAATGAAGCCATGCGTAGGCGACAATGATGCCACAAAAGCCAAAGCTTCCGCGAGAACTGTACTGTATCTCAGCCGACTGGCTGCTTGTTTATCAATATTTGTTAAAAATATATCAAAATTGAGTTTGAAAAATTACTTTTAATTACTTTGTCATTATTAGTCCCCGTTCAGGCGCAGCCTGAAAAGGGGACTAATAATTCAGGTTATGTCCATAATTCCGTCATCAACATTTTCTCAGAAATTCTACAGCAGATATCAGTGAAACTTGGCAGGTTGATGAACATGTCCCCTCCGAGTGTGCACGTAATTTTTTTTCCAGATCTGAAAATCCCAAGTGGGTCTTTTTCACGATTTTATCAAAAATTGCCTCTCCCGGCAACATTGACAAAACGTCTGCGCATGCTCAGAATAAATTAATTACTGTAAAATACTTTATTTTTGCTTGCAACATTTTTTTGCTATTTTCGCTGAAGGAATGTTTCAGTTAAAATAAAATCCAGCGAATATACCCTTTTCTTATATTTTACAGTCAACTTGTCAAAAATCAATGAAAATAAATTCAATACAAAACACCCAGAAAAAGTCTTTTCAGCGAATGATAATTCCAGCTGAAATAAAATATTTTACAGTAGATTAGATCTGTGAGTAAGGCTGCTGTTATTACGGCACGTGATTTCTCCATTGCGTGCAATTTATTATAGTACTGTTTATACATGTATTCTGTTTGGCTCAGTGGTCTCATTCACTCGTTACTAGAAGAACTAGTAACTTTATTTGATTTCAAGAACTTCAAGAAGGCGGCATAAGAGACGTGTTTGCAAAGGTAAGTTTTCCAGTTTATTGGGGTACGATTGGTGTACATTTCGTGACGTACGGACGTGAATATTATGATGATTGCCAGCTTTATATTCTTGTGAAAAACCAAAAAAAGCAAACAATTGTCTCTAATCTACGAAACTAGTTTGTGAATTGTATACCCTGTCAATTTCCCTGTGTCGATCAATTTATTCATTATATAATAGCAGGTTGCCTATGATTATATTCGTATTTTTTATGTTGTGAGCATTGAACTGTTAGTTGCAATGAAGATTTTGGCGATCTTGTGTGATTCAACATGGCGGATGTACAGTGACAACACGTGTATGGACGGTCGGTCGAGCAGTCTGCAACGGACCACAGTCTGTGAACGGACCGTGAAATCGCCCGTTTTTTCGGCAGTTTTTTTTTTTAATGTTTTGGATATTTCATTCACTCCTGATGCCTAAAAGAGTCTAATTTATATTTTACCGTAGTCATTGACACCTATTCAAGAGTATCATGTTTATTGTGAATAGCGTGAATGGGTAAGCTTCGTTTCGACAATGGGCTGTTATTTCTGTGAACAATGTTAAATTATTCTTTGAATGCTCAGTTTATTTTTTGAAAACAACTAATTTTTCGATTTAAAAAAAATCATGCCGTTTTCCCCGTCAAAATCAAAGCATAAAGATCTTGCTAAACATCGGTGAATCCCCTGTTGCGTTCACCACGAGGTCACTGAGCCGTCATTAACATATTTAAATGACCACGTGTACTGAAATAACATGGCGGATATCGCATCGCATCGCATCGCATTTACATTCGACCGAAATCATTCGTTTAAGATGAAACTAAGTTGAATATTACTTCCAATTCATAAAAATTCAACGAATTATTTTTTTGTGCGTATTATAATCATTACTGAATAATAATAAACAATTGCAATACTTCGAAAACAAGTAAGTTATTCACTTGCGAAACACAGAATGACCAGATTGTGCTACCGTGATCATTTGCTACCGGTACTAACAACTAAGCAATGTATTCGTGTTTGTATTTATTCGAAACTTCTTTTAGAAAATACTTTACTTTTCGTAAACTTTACTGAATTTTTGGGGGGATTCAATTCCAACATTTCGCGATGCCAAACCAAAGGCCTTTCACTCTTTGAGTGTGACACCTTTAAAACCAGAAGTTTTATGGTGTATAAACTGGCACTAAATGAAAAAGCCGTTGAACCTTATTCAAATTTAGAAGTACATGTTATTATGTATTTAATTATGAAAACTGACTAAATTAAATGTGATCTTATTTTTAATTTGAACAGAATTATGATTTATATCGGTAATGACGTTTTCATCCAATATTAATAGTGCAATTGTTAAAATGCCTACCTACACATTTATTGTTTTTGTTTCTGTTGCCCTGAAATAGACATTTGAAAAAAAAAAAATTTAAAAATCATGCTTGATTCAAATTCAAAAAAAAAAGATGTAGCCATGTAGCCCCTTCCTGTTATCTGTTTCCAACTTCTTCCAGAGTAAAACTGGTGAAGCCATGTAATTGCCATACAATCATCAATTGTGGGAAAACTTGTATGTTATTGAAAATCTTTATTTTGTTGTCTGTGAATTAATATAATATTTGAAATGGTGTAATGGTGCAAAATATTCTCAAGCAATTGGTTTTCTGGTGGCACTACACTGTGCATTTATGCATGATCTCAGCTTACTAAGTGATGATGGTGGTTGAAATGGAAAACTGAATACAAAAATCCAGTAACATCTCAAACGAATTTCCGTCTGCTGTGAATGCATGTTTCGTTACATCAAATAAATAACCCAATTTTATTGAATGTATCCAAAAACATGGTACCAATGATCTGAAATTTCAGGAGTGCTCGCTGAAGGTTTATCAATCTTGCTTATTGTCTTGTTCTTTACCAATCCTGCATTTCAGTTACTAGAATTTATACTAAAAAAAAATAGTTTCTGTTTTTCTTCTAATAATTCGGCCACTCTCAAAAACAAATATTTTTCCATGGTCGAAATGCAAGAAGAATACAAAACTACTGTGATTGCATAGCGATACCTGTAGGGCCATTGTCAATTAGTTCGCCTGATCAACACAGCGTTATACATAGGGCTGATATTGAATCACGGAGAGTAAAATCTTGTGATACTAATCTCTAGAACCGCTCAGATTGGTACATACCGGTATGCCTTATGAACCCACATGTGTATATCTTTAACAATACTCATTTTAAACTTTTTTTTTTTTACAGTGGTGCTGTGAACTGCTTCAATTTTGCAAGGCAATTTTTTCTGGGTTCCTACAACATGGAGTGTCAGGGACTTTATTGAAATTTCATAGAATCCTGAATATATCTAGAAGTGAAAATTAAATGGTTTACAGTATTTTATACCCATTAATAATGATGAAATGCAATAATATCACTGCACTAAAAAGACTTCAAACAATTATTGTTACTTCTCCATTGAAGGTTATGAGCAGACCAACCTTTACTGGCTTCCTTAATTATTACATGTACTTGCTCTGAAAACATAGCTTTTACAATTGTTTAAATTAACAGATGTTGTTCTATGTACAATGAATACATTTTAAATAATAAACCTTACTGTATTAATAAACAATTGTATTTGACAACATGAGAATGATTCTGATGCCCAGTGGTGATGTTGAAACAAACCCAGGTCCTGGTAATACCGGTATACTAAGACCTGATTAACAAAGAAGTCATGTACATCAAGGTTCACTCAGATTTATGAATGCAGTTTCTTGAGCAAGTATACATGTATGACAAATAGTTTTGTTGCACTTGTGTACTCTGAGATTCTGAACATGGGTCAGTGGAAGTTTTTAGTTGTCAGTACAAAACTAGATTATGGGAAATCACTTTATGATGAGTTGTACCCACATAGAGTACATATTCATTCACCTGTTTGCAGATGTTCCTTGTACTACTTTATAATCAAATAACGGGGACTGTGACATTTCATGTCTTGTTAACATGAATAAATTACAAATTCATTCATTACCAAATTGCTCCTGATCTGCAGTTACTTGGGAAGTTGATTTAGATTGTTAGGATAGGGACTGGATGATAATGATGTATCAATCATGGGAGCCACTGCAGCCCGGTATAGTACAACACACAAGTATTTATTACCCCCTCCCACACACACACCCCATATGGATGAGATAAGATTTACCTTTGTTTCATTTGAATACTTTGAAATCTGACATATGTAGCTTGTTTTATTCTTTAAATCGGTTCAGCTCGGTATAAATGGGCTAATTAAATTTATTTTTGATTGTAGCCTCATCTTGGATTATTCCCAAATTAAATTCAGAAACAGAGAAACGACTTTATCCTCTAGTTCTTGTAGACCTGGCTAAATGTTTCATGCAGAAAAATGAGCTTGGTGATGCCTGGATGGTACTGGAGCAGCTTGGAGGCACTTCCCCAGGTACAGTATATAACATACTGTTTTGCAGTGTACTAATTAAAATTGTATTGCAAGAAGGATCCAAGCAATTTATTGAAAATAGTCCAGCTTTTACTAATATAGGCCATTTACAGGTTTTTCCAAATCTGCCAATTGGTCATAATTACTCACTTGAATTGTCCTTCAAATATGACACACCACAAGGTACGGAAAAATGCTGAAAGATTGAAATACACCAGCTGTATAGACCATGAACCAAGAAGCACACGTGTATTAAATAATAAAGTCCAATCAGCACAATAGGCTATTCCATGTTTGATACTTCCATAAGATAATTAGTAAATTACCTTATTTGGGATAAAAAAAAAAACACATTTTTTTTTATAGACCATGCATATTGCATGGATATGTACAGTGCAACAAATGTTGTATTTCAGTATTAATGAGTAGACCATTCACCGTTCACTGCGAGATCCTACTTTATGCATGATAACATATAAAAAGGACAAACAAAGGTCATAGCGTTGTGGTGGCACCAAAATATCGTGTGTGGGATGCAACAAACACCAAAGTATTTTTGGAGTATATCCATTCTTAATAATGTGCTATAAACATTTATTTGATGACAGTTAATTTCAATGAAGTACAGTGAAATACCTAAACAAAAAATACCTCTCTGGAAGATCGCCATTTCAATATTCAGCTAAGGGGAAAAAAAATTACAAAATAAAGTCATTTGATTTTTCCAGCAAATGTTTGATTCACGCCTTTCATGCAGTGCACAGGAAATACAGTAAAACCTGTCAAAACCAACCTCTGGATAAACCGACCTACTGTGAGAACCGACCAATTTATGTAGCCCCGAAATTTCTCCATAGACGCCTATGTTAAAATAACCTGTGAAATCTGACCACTGTCTACTCCGAACACTGACCGCATTGATCGGTCCCAGGTCCAATATTCACACTGAATACATCGACCATCCGACCAGTTGCACCACGTCCGCTGTCTAGTAATCCGGTCTGCCCGACCTAAAAAGTGTGCATTGTGTTCAATTTACCGTGCACATCACAGAAACAATACCAAATCTCACACTACAAGTAAAACAATGGCAACTGATTAAGTTTTTCACACCACACGCACAGTATGTCTGAACAGTATAGTTACCCCGGGTATAAACAAATGATCGGGGTCATCACTTTCAGTTGCAGTGAAACGTACTACATCACCTTTTCAACAAGCGAAAGACATTGAAATTTCTTCTTTTCATAACGATTCTGATCGATAATATTGTGCTTTCGAATGTTTCCGTGAAGGGGGCTTCAAGATTGAAATTGATGATGACGAAGAAGCAGACGACGACAAAGAAATCAGAAACCTTATTTAGAAAGTTGCAGACCTCAAACACAGTGTAGCAACGTATGACGGCGAGAGAGAGAGAGCAACAGATTGTTGAGAATTTTATTGCAGACAAAGAAAACCATGAATCTACAAACAACGATGACATAAATTGCAACGACAGTCAAATTATCGACCCCCACAACAACAGTGATTTGACGCACGGTGATGTGCTAGCCCGGGTGTGCTAGACAAGTTGACGTGATTACAGAACTTCACAATAAACAAAGACAGTGATTTGACGCACGGTGATGTGCTAGCCCGGGTGTGCTAGACAAGTTGACGTGATTACAGAACTTCACAATAAACAAAGACTCCAGTTACTTGACATATTCAAGATCTCAAAATTCAAACAGAAAACAAAATTGTTGAAAAAAGATATTCTTCAAAGCAGTCAAAACTTAATGAATTTTTTACATCGTTGTTTAATTCATTGACTTACCGTAACAGCACAATAAATTGTCTGCATAAATTATGATAATTACATGTAGCTCAGTGAACTTATGTTGTGATGTCATTCAAAATGGACGCCTCCAGTTACGATACGTGATACTTACCCGGTCTGTTCGAACAGTTATTTTAATATCTATTGATTTCATGTACATATCATAATATTCTTGTCTTGTATTGTTAAATTATTTTATTAAAACAATACAATAAATGTAAATATAATCACCGAAGGCAAACTGTGGGGGAATACAGTTAAAAACCGGACTCCTTGAGCGGGGGTATACAAATGTCAGACACGGAGACAGCAATTCCTCTAAGAAACTAATGGTTTATTCAACAGCGAATGCTGGAACATAGTAACGAGTTACAAACTGAAGAAATACATATCGAGAAGCGCGTGTTTCATTCTTATATACCCTTAAATCGAACGTCATAGGAAACATAGCCCACAAAAACAGAGTGAAAAAAGGCGGGAAAGCTTGAAGGACAAACTTACGATCAGTGATTGGCCATGTCTATGAAAATACTATGTCGTGATTGGCTCTATAAATACCATGGTAACAAGACTAATTAAACACACGTAATTAACAAGAGGATTTACTTTTAGAATCCGGCTGTCTAATATAAAAGGCTGATATATAAACTATTAGTATCACAGCTGGTACTACATGAAACGGGTGTGGAGTCGCTTGTCCTTGAATTTCATATAACTCGGAGTAACTTTCTCCGACACAAACTTCTTTCATTTGTCCCGTGTTTACAGCACAGGTAATTGTTGTTTCAATCGAATTGAGTTACGCCCACCCTGAATAAACCGACTCCCTCTGAAAACCGACCATAGATCCCAGTCCCAGTCATGGTCGGTTTTGACAGGTTTTACTGTAACTGATAAAAAATTTCATGTTGTATTTGAAAGAGGCAAGCTTTTAAATCAATTATTCTTGTATTTTTCAGAATACTCTAATATGGCAATTTATGGGAAGACAATAAATGATCTAATTTGCCAGTCTGTTGAATCCGTTCAGTTTGATAATGCTATGCAAATCCATAAATTCATGCTGACAAAGAAAATCCCTGTCAGAAGGCAAACCATGAGCATCTTTCTATCTAGACTTCATAAGGAGGGGCGTGTCACAACAGCTAAGGCGCTATTCATGGAAGCAAATTTGGATGGTTTTTACCCCAAACAGTTGCCACCATATCGCCCGTTCAAGCTAATTGCATCTTTATCTCGCCCTGAGAAGAAGTTTATTATTGAAGAACTGTTAAAGGATCTTGTGTGTTTTGGTTTGTACACATCGCAGCATGAAAATGAAGACATTGACGTAGTCTTGTGTGATGAGATTAGCCATGGAGTGTGTGTAGAAATGACTGGTAATGTTAGAGAAGCCATTCAAAGCTTTATAGACGTGCTTCATTATGAAATAATACCTCCATTAGAAACCCTCCATCCTACAAAGCCAAATACCCCATATCTGTCTATCAGTCGTGAATCTGCTGATGCATGGATTAGGAAGCATGTGCCTCAGTACTCGGCTCTTGTGATTGACCAGCAAGAAAAACTGGAGATTGAGCCTGATTTTGAAGACATTGAGTTGGATAACCAGCCATTCAGTCCTGAGCTGGCAGACATTTTGGATGATGATCTCTTACTTGAAGCTGGTCATTGTCAGATGGATGATGATGATGATGAATTCCGAGCTCCACCCTTAGTAGTGCGGGAATACAATCATGGTATTGAAGATGACCATGTGGTTATACCACAGGATCACCAAGTGTACAGCATTAGTGGTCAGATCTCGTTATTACCCAACAGTCAACCTGCAGATGAATATAGACAGTATGAACCCCCACAATGGCATAGTGGTAATAGTGAAGACAGATTAACTTGCACCTCTCGTCCTCTGATACTGTCTCCTCCCCCACCACCACCTAGACTCCCTCCTTCACAACATCATAGGCCCCCATTTCCACCTAGAGCAATTCCCGGCAGACCACCACTACAGCCTGGTCCAGACCGCTGCCAACCAGCAAGGCCTAGTCTCTTTCATGACCCAGTGAGCAGCAACTCCATGGGAATCAATCTTACAGTGGTTAGTGATAATATACGACAGGATATCTTTATGCAAGTACAGAAGTACATATGCCAGGGTGACATACCAAAGGTAAGATTTACACATATCAGTGAGAATGAAATGTCTCGTCTTACTTTGTCATTAGTAGATGTAGTAAATTGCGATTTTATTCAAGATTAATTAGTAACAAAAAATATTATAATGTATATGAGAAATGTTTGCTGTTTATTGTATGTGTACGCAGTCCGAAAAACAGGGACTTACGTTTTGACCTCTGTGTGTGCGTGCGTGCATGCGTCCGGCCGGACCTGTATCTTAGAAATGCCTGGACCAATCACAATCAAACTTCACACATACATCATACATGATATTATACATATGCACGTCAATTTGTTTCATGATCTGATCCAAGATGGCCGAATGGCGGCCATTTTTGTGCTAAAAATCTTCAAAATCAAACATTTTTCGGCTGTTTACAGATGGATTTTGTTCAAAATTGGTATATACATTAGACATTATAGGACCTTGATGAACATCATTTTGTTTTTCAGATAAGATTCAAAATGGCCGACTGGCGGCCATTGTTGTGCTAAACATTCATAAAAATCAAGCATTTCCTGGCTGTTTACAGATGGTATTTGTTCAAACCTTGTATATACATTGGACATTGTGGGACCTTGATGCAAATAATTTTGTTTTTCAGATAAGATTCAAAATGGCTGACTGGTGGCCATTTTGTTTTAACGAATGTGGTTTTCGTTCCATATCTCTGACTTGCTTTCACTGATTATGTTCAAATGTTAAATATGTATTATACATCATGTCATAGATAGACAAATATCAGACCTGGTACCCATGCTGAAGTATAGATTTTCGAAAAAGCATTTTTGTGAAATTATACTCCTTTTAAAGTGCAGAAACTTAAAATAGATACCCTATATACATGTACATACAAAAAATCATACTGTTTCCAAATTGAGGTAGCATGAATTCATGAGATTCTTTTTTTATTCAGTGAACACCCCCCAGGTGAGTAACTTAATTCTAACCATTTGATTATTACTCAGAATGATATATAGTGGACGTGTGAAGTAGGATGTACTTGTGTAAATTATTTCTCTCATACTATTGATAGTTCTATTGCCATTAAAACCAGTCTATACCAAACCATGCATTAAACCCATTTAAAACTTTTCAGTTTCAGACAAGTGCATGTGCTGCTCCAACTTGACTGCAAATACTGATGACAAACTGTATATTATATTGAAGTTTGATTTTGTCTGTTATTGTCCATTTTATTCTATACTTCCGCCTTGCTTATTATGGTTTAATAAGTGTTTAATCAGCCTTAATGAAATCCTTGGGGAAATCTCATGGGAATGGCAATCTCAGATGCTCATTTATCTTGCAGGTAGTAAACACCACACTCAAGCTGTGTGTTGGAGATAATCACTTTACTTAAATTCTGGCACCCATCAGGCATATACTGAGGGCGCTGGCTAATTAGCCAGTTTACTGGTGTAAATTCTGGCACCCATCAGGCATATACTGAGGGCACTGGCCAATTAGCCAGTTTACTGGTTTAAATTCTGGCACCCATCAGGCATATACTGAGGGCACTGGCCAATTAGCCAGTTTACTGGTGTAAATTCTGGCACCCATCAGGCATATACTGAGGGCACTGGCCAATTAGCCAGTTTACTGGTGTAAATTCTGGCACCCATCAGGCATATACTGAGGGCACTGGTCAATTAGCTAGTTTACTGGTTTAAATTCTGGCACCCATCAGGCATATACTGAGGGCACTGGCCAATTAGCCAGTTTACTGGTGTAAATTCTGGCACCCATCAGGCATATACTGAGGACACTGGCCAATTAGCCAGTTTACTGGTGTAAATTCTGGCACCCATCAGGCATATACTGAGGGCACTGGCCAATTAGCCAGTTTACTGGTGTAAATTCTGGCACCCATCAGGCATATACTGAGGGTACTGGCCAATTAGCTAGTTTACTGGTGTAAATTCTGGCACCCATCAGGCATATACTGAGGGCACTGGCCAATTAGCCAGTTTACTGGTGTAAATTCTGGCACCCATCAGGCATATACTGAGGGCACTGGCCATTTAGCTAGTTTACTGGTGTAAATTCTGGCACCCACCTTGCATATACTGAGGGCACTGGCCAATTAGCTAGTTTACTGGTGTAAATTCTGGCACCCATCAGGCATATACTGAGGGCACTGGCCAATTAGCTAGTTTACTGGTGTAAATTCTGGCACCCATCAGGCATATACTGAGGACACTGGCCAATTAGCCAGTTTACTGGTGTAAATTCTGGCACCCATCAGGCATATACTGAGGGCACTGGCCAATTAGCCAGTTTACTGGTGTAAATTCTGGCACCCATCAGGCATATACTGAGGACACTGGCCAATTAGCCAGTTTACTCGTGTAAATTCTGGCACCCATCAGGCATATACTGAGGGCACTGGCCAATTAGCCAGTTCACTGGTGTAAATTCTGGCACCCATCAGGCATATACTGAGGGCACTGGCCAATTAGCCAGTTCACTGGTATAAATTCTGGCACCCATCAGGCATATACTGAGGGCACTGGCCAATTAGCCAGTTTACTGGTGTAAATTTTGGCACCCATCAGGCATATACTGAGGGCATTGGCCAATTAGCCAGTTTACTGGTGTAAATTCTGGCACCCATCAGGCATATACTGAGGGCACTGGCCAATTAGCTAGTTTACTGGTGTAAATTCTGGCACCCATCAGGCATATACTGAGGGCACTGGGCAATTAGCCAGTTTACTGGTGTAAATTCTGGCACCCATCAGGCATATACTGAGGGCACTGGTCAATTAGCCAGTTCACTGGTGTAAATTCTGGCACCCATCAGGCATATATATACTGAGGGCACTGGCCAATTAGCTAGTTTACTGGTGTAAATTCTGGCACCCATCAGGCATATACTGAGGGCGCTGGCTAATTAGCCAGTTTACTGGTTTAAATTCTGACACCCATCAGGCATATACTGAGGGCACTGGTCAATTAGCCAGTTTACTGGTGTAAATTCTGGCACCCATCAGGCATATACTGAGGGCACTGGCCAATTAGCTAGTTTACTGGTGTAAATTCTGGCACCCATCAGGCATATACTGAGGGCGCTGGCTAATTAGCCAGTTTACTGGTGTAAATTCTGGCACCCATCAGGCATATACTGAGGGCACTGGTCAATTAGCCAGTTTACTGGTGTAAATTCTGGCACCCATCAGGCATATACTGAGGGCACTGGCCAATTAGCTAGTTTACTGGTGTAAATTCTGGCACCCATCAGGCATATACTGAGGGCACTGGCCAATTAGCCAGTTTACTGGTGTAAATTCTGGCACCCATCAGGCATATACTGAGGGTACTGGCCAATTAGCTAGTTTACTGGTGTAAATTCTGGCACCCATCAGGCATATACTGAGGGCACTGGCCAATTAGCCAGTTTACTGGTGTAAATTCTGGCACCCATCAGGCATATACTGAGGGCACTGGCCATTTAGCTAGTTTACTGGTGTAAATTCTGGCACCCACCTTGCATATACTGAGGGCACTGGCCAATTAGCTAGTTTACTGGTGTAAATTCTGGCACCCATCAGGCATATACTGAGGGCACTGGCCAATTAGCTAGTTTACTGGTGTAAATTCTGGCACCCATCAGGCATATACTGAGGACACTGGCCAATTAGCCAGTTTACTGGTGTAAATTCTGGCACCCATCAGGCATATACTGAGGGCACTGGCCAATTAGCCAGTTTACTGGTGTAAATTCTGGCACCCATCAGGCATATACTGAGGACACTGGCCAATTAGCCAGTTTACTCGTGTAAATTCTGGCACCCATCAGGCATATACTGAGGGCACTGGCCAATTAGCCAGTTCACTGGTGTAAATTCTGGCACCCATCAGGCATATACTGAGGGCACTGGCCAATTAGCCAGTTCACTGGTATAAATTCTGGCACCCATCAGGCATATACTGAGGGCACTGGCCAATTAGCCAGTTTACTGGTGTAAATTTTGGCACCCATCAGGCATATACTGAGGGCATTGGCCAATTAGCCAGTTTACTGGTGTAAATTCTGGCACCCATCAGGCATATACTGAGGGCACTGGCCAATTAGCTAGTTTACTGGTGTAAATTCTGGCACCCATCAGGCATATACTGAGGGCACTGGTCAATTAGCCAGTTTACTGGTGTAAATTCTGGCACCCATCAGGCATATACTGAGGGCACTGGTCAATTAGCCAGTTCACTGGTGTAAATTCTGGCACCCATCAGGCATATATATACTGAGGGCACTGGCCAATTAGCTAGTTTACTGGTGTAAATTCTGGCACCCATCAGGCATATACTGAGGGCGCTGGCTAATTAGCCAGTTTACTGGTTTAAATTCTGACACCCATCAGGCATATACTGAGGGCACTGGTCAATTAGCCAGTTTACTGGTGTAAATTCTGGCACCCATCAGGCATATACTGAGGGCACTGGCCAATTAGCTAGTTTACTGGTGTAAATTCTGGCACCCATCAGGCATATACTGAGGGCGCTGGCTAATTAGCCAGTTTACTGGTGTAAATTCTGGCACCCATCAGGCATATACTGAGGGCACTGGTCAATTAGCCAGTTTACTGGTGTAAATTCTGGCACCCATCAGGCATATACTGAGGGCACTGGCCAATTAGCTAGTTTACTGGTGTAAATTCTGGCACCCATCAGGCATATATTGAGGGCACTGGCTAATTAGCCAGTTTACTGGTGTAAATTCTGGCACCCATCAGGCATATACTGAGGGCACTGGCCAATTAGCCAGTTTACTGGTGTAAATTCTGGCACCCATCAGGCATATACTGAGGGCACTGGCCAATTAGCTAGTTTACTGGTGTAAATTCTGGCACCCATCAGGCATATACTGAGGGCACTGGCCAATTAGCCAGTTTACTGGTGTAAATTCTGGCACCCATCAGGCATATACTGAGGGCACTGGCCAATTAGCCAGTTTACTGGTGTAAATTCTGGCACCCATCAGGCATATATATACTGAGGGCACTGGCCAATTAGCCAGTTTACTGGTGTAAATTCTGGCACCCATCAGGCATATATATACTGAGGGCACTGGGCAATTAGCCAGTTTACTGGTGTAAATTCTGACACCCATCAGGCATATACTGAGGACACTGGCCAATTAGCCAGTTTACTGGTGTAAATTCTGGCACCCATCAGGCATATACTGAGGGCACTGGCCAATTAGCTAGTTTACTGGTGTAAATTCTGGCACCCATCAGGCATATACTGAGGACACTGGCCAATTAGCCAGTTTACTGGTGTAAATTCTGGCACCCATCAGGCATATACTGAGGACACTGGCCAATTAGCCAGTTTACTGGTGTAAATTCTGGCACCCATCAGGCATATATACTGAGGACACTGGCCAATTAGCCAGTTTACTGGTGTAAATTCTGGCACCCATCAGGCATATATACTGAGGGCACTGGCCAATTAGCCAGTTTACTGGTGTAAATTCTGGCACCCATCAGGCATATATACTGAGGGCACTGGCCAATTAGCTAGTTTACTGGTGTAAATTCTGGCACCCATCAGGCATATATACTGAGGACACTGGCCAATTAGCCAGTTTACTGGTGTAAATTCTGGCACCCATCAGGCATATATACTGAGGGCACTGGCCAATTAGCCAGTTTACTGGTGTAAATTCTGGCACCCATCAGGCATATATACTGAGGGCACTGGCCAATTAGCCAGTTTACTGGTGTAAATTCTGGCACCCATCAGGCATATATACTGAGGGCACTGGCCAATTAGCTAGTTTACTGGTGTAAATTCTGGCACCCATCAGGCATATATACTGAGGACACTGGCCAATTAGCCAGTTTACTGGTGTAAATTCTGGCACCCATCAGGCATATATACTGAGGGCACTGGCCAATTAGCCAGTTTACTGGTGTAAATTCTGGCACCCATCAGGCATATATACTGAGGGCACTGGCCAATTAGCCAGTTTACTGGTGTAAATTCTGGCACCCATCAGGCATATATACTGAGGGCACTGGCCAATTAGCTAGTTTACTGGTGTAAATTCTGGCACCCATCAGGCATATATACTGAGGGCACTGGCCAATTAGCCAGTTTACTGGTGTAAATTCTGGCACCCATCAGGCATATATACTGAGGGCACTGGCCAATTAGCCAGTTTACTGGTGTAAATTCTGGCACCCATCAGGCATATATACTGAGGGCACTGGCCAATTAGCCAGTTTACTGGTGTAAATTCTGGCACCCATCAGGCATATATACTGAGGGCACTGGCCAATTAGCTAGTTTACTGGTGTAAATTCTGGCACCCATCAGGCATATATACTGAGGACACTGGCCAATTAGCCAGTTTACTGGTGTAAATTCTGGCACCCATCAGGCATATATACTGAGGGCACTGGCCAATTAGCCAGTTTACTGGTGTAAATTCTGGCACCCATCAGGCATATATACTGAGGGCACTGGCCAATTAGCTAGTTTACTGGTGTTCCGCATTGAAGTCTCCATTAATCATATGATTGCAGCAGTCTATTGGGAATCAATGAATACACATCAGAGATCTGTAAACCCCCCCCCCCCAACACGCACGCACACACACACACACACGCACACTAAACTAACTCTGGTCTGAACAGGCTGAGCTTGATTGTAACAAGACTTGATTGTGGCGAAACATTGACAAAACTCCTCACACAAATGTTTGGAAAAAGTCAAACAGAGAAACTGGTATCCACAAGTCCTTTCCTCTTGCAAGGGAACCCAATAAAATACTTTAGTGTGTGAGCATTTAATTGAGGTCGATTAAACTCAAATAATACTAATATACTATAAATAACCCTTTTTGTGTTGTCTACAGGCACACTTGAGAAAAATAGTCATTGACTTACACCATCAGTTTCTTGAAGACGAATACTACCGCACCAAGGGAAAGTTACAGTATAATCCAGATGTATCAAGGCGTGTTGAGAGATTTGTGGAGCATGTTGCATGTGATCGTCACTGGTCCCATAAACCGTACTGAGACAACACATTGTCATAGATGTTTTAATATGCTACGTGTGTGACTTCTACAGACTTGTTTTCACATTTGCATGCATGCTACTTTAATTGCAAGGATTTATATGCAAAAACCTCATTGTGAAAATCATGTTCTGAAAATCATATCAACATATGATTTCTGAATTCAGGATTGTAGTTGATCTTGAATCGTGTCTGGTTATCATTTAATAGATGTTTTCTGCCAGTGATGGTTTACAGCGCCATCTTGTGGTCAGTTTCACCACTGCGTTTTATCTGTAATAACCAAGTTTTGATGAGTCTTGATTTTGTCAAAACATTGATAGCTTGGTTTTGAAACCCAGTAGTTTTACAACATCAGTGAACACTGTTTTTTTTTTTTTTTTAGAGTTTGGCTAAGATGCTCTAATAGTGATACTTATTTTTAGTAAATTACCAGCAAATTAGTGGTATATTAGATTTTAAAATGCATGACAGTTGTTCTCGAGATTAGTAGTTTAAAACATACAAATTAGATAGTTGTGAGTTATCTTCTAACTCATACAAATTCAAATTCCACAAGACAAATTCCTTTGCATCTGATCAAATGTCAAACTATGTAAAGAATAAACCACTAGTTCCCTAAAGATAATATGTCACAGTGACTCTCACACATATCTATGCCATAGAATAAACCACTAGTTCCCTAAAGACAATATGTCACAGTGACTCTCACACATATCTATGCCATAGAATAAACCACTAGTTCCCTAAAGACAATATGTCACAGTGACTCTCACACATATCTATGCCATAGAATAAACCACTAGTTCCCTAAAGACAATATGTCACAGTGACTCTCGCACATATCTATGCCATAGAATAAACCACTAGTTCCCTAAAGACAATATGTCACAGTGACTCTCGCACATATCTATGCCATAGAATAAACCACTAGTTCCCTAAAGACAATATGTCACAGTGACTCTCACACATATCTATGCCATAGAATAAACCACTAGTTCCCTAAAGACAATATGTCACAGTGACTCTCGCACATATCTATGCCATAGAATAAACCACTAGTTCCCTAAAGACAATATGTCACAGTGACTCTCGCACATATCTATGCCATAGAATAAACCACTAGTTCCCTAAAGACAATATGTCACAGTGACTCTCGCACATATCTATGCCATAGAATTTTAACTGCTTTGATAACTGTTTTGGGCCAGTATATTTCACAAGTAAACTATGAAATCATGTTTCATACGGCAGAATTTAAATCTGCCCTGTTGATTGTCATTGAATACAACAATTATGTCAGCACATGTCAAGTGCCTTGATTAATCCAGAGATTGAATCTACAGTTTTATCTTGCTAAGGAATTATCACAGTATTTAAAATTTAACACGAAAAATTAAAACCAATGTAACAGTTGTTTTCATGTGACCTGCATTGAACACCATGCTTATTTGTTGCTTCAATAAATCATTGCCATGGCAACGATAGTTTGACTATTTGGTGTCACAATTTAAATATAATTGAAAATACTGTTTAAGTTGTTTTCAATACAACTACAATATCATTTGACAAACTTTTCAATGTATTTTATGAGTGCTATTGATAGTCTTTATATATTTTACATTATTAGAATATAAATCATATGAGATTTCTTCTTTTCTATTCAGTGTTGATTTAACAAGTGTCTACTAGACATGATTCTATTGTCTAGCTGTGTAGATGCAATGCACCCTAATGGATTGTTCTTTTTGTTTGACTAACTTTTAAATTAACTGGGATTTTCATTAGGGTTGGACAATGCTTTAAATAAGGCAATGTTTAGAAATGCAATTAGTTCCTAGTTTTGATTTGTTTTTCATGCAGCATTACAAGTGCAAGTTAACAGCTGATGTGGTCAGTTTCTGATGAAAATCCAGTCTAATTCTTTACATTCCTGTATTACTGTGATGGTAGACCTGGAATAAATATTATAGTAGAACTAGACTATATATTCTCACGGTAGACCATGGCTATATGGCTATGTAGGACTTTTCTAAGTGAAAAATATAATTTTATGTCTCTAAAATCTTGGCATCAACATTGCTTGTGTCCATATTGAAAACGTTGTACAACATTTTTTTTTTTTTATCACCAGTTGATGAGAAATAATGGTGTTATGCAACATAATTTGATCTTCCATTTTTGGTGTCATACAGAAATTCAGTATCAGTATGCTTACAATGTAAAAGTTAGAATAATATTTGTCATGAACCTTTTCACCACCAGTTCCATCTTTTCATCACAAACAGTCCTGTTTATAGTCTGCATTTTCTTTCACAAGATTGGAATAAAATAGCCCAATTTGAGTAAAAACTGAAAATTTCCTCAAATTCGGCCATGACTCCAAAATTAGGGTTCATTTCCTGAAATATTGAAGAATAAAAGAAAATTTGTGGGTAAGAAAGTCTGATGGTAAGAAGTACTTTTCACACAACCATGTCTGGTGTTTGGGGCGGAGTAACATGGAAAACAATCTAGGTTATCAGAAACATTACTGGTGCCAACAGTTGTAGTTAAATGTAAAAAAAAATGCATCAAAGTGTCTATTTTGCATTATTGACTACCGATAATTCTGTTATGTTGGTTTTGAGGCTTTGTCGACACAACTGCAAATACATATAGAAGTTTCAGTTTTCCCAAAGCAGTCACAATATTGAATGTTTGTTCATTTAAGAATAAAGACATGCAAAAAGTTCTAATGATGTTTATATGTTGTTATATGTTGTTTCTCTGAGGACCACTTTTTATTTTACCTTGCTCTCCTTGTAATCAGATTTCTTCAAGTCAGGTTGGTGAAGATAACAATCAACAATTAAGGAATGAATTGGGACGAGCACAGTCCCGGGTTTTCTTCAGCACAAGTGACATATACATGAATTGTATGTGTATGAAATCAATCTTTAAGGAACTGTTCACACAAAATAGCTTGATTTCCAATCAAATTAACAAATCACAACTTATGGTACTTCACCTGAATCAGCATGGACAGTGATCTGCCATTTTTGACTCCTGTGTGCGAAGCACACAATGGGAGTCTTTGCAGTTACCCTGTCTGTATGTGTGTCCGTCTCTTCCACTGATATCTCAAGAACCATACATCGTTTTTGGATGAAACTTGCTGCATAGATGCTCTAGGCCAATGCGCAGATTTGATTAGGTTTTGGTAGAAATCCATGCATATTAATTACCTAATTTGCATGATAATTAGCTAACTTTTAGCTGTTCCATGACTGTTCCACTGATTTCTAAAGAACCACTCATTTGAATTTTGATGAAACTTTGTACATAGATGCTCTGAACTTATGCGCAGATTTGATTAGTTTTTAGTAAAAATCTGTGCATATTAATTACCTAATTTGCATGATAACTGATTTTAAGCTGTTCCATGACTGTTCCACAGATATTTAAAGAACCACTCATTGGATTTTGATGAAACTTGGTACATAGATGCTCTGAACTAATGCTAGGTTGTGATTAGTTTTGTGGGTAAATCTGTGCATATTAATTACTTAATAATGATTTGTTAATTTTCGGCTTTTCCACTGATATCTCAACTACTAATCATCACATTTCAATGAAACTTGGTACCTAGATGTCATAGGACACTGCACAGACCTAGTAGTTTTTAGGGTATATTAATTTCCTAATTTGCATAATAAATTAATTTGATATTTCAAGTAGTAAGCATTACATTTCAATGAAACGTGGTACATAGATACTCAAGGACTACAGAGATTGATTGTTTGGGGATAAATATTTGTGCATATTAATCACCTAATTTGCATAATTAGTTAATTTTCGGATTTTCACGTACATCTCAAGTACCGTACTAATTATCACATTTCAATGAAACTTTGTACATGGATGCTCTAGGACAATGTACAAATATGATCAGTTTTGGGTTAAAATCTGTTTATATTAATTCCCTAATTAGCATAATAATTCATAATTGTTTGGTTCTGATCACATTTCAAAAAAACTTGGTACACAGATGGTGTTACATTGCGCAGACCTTATTAGTTTTACACTCTGTTCATTTAATTTTCAGTTTTTCCATCAATATCTCAAGTAAAAGTAATTTTGAATTATTCTTTACTGTGTCTCTAATACTCTCAGCACACAGGAGTTCTTTCTAAGCTTTCTTTGATTTAGTTCTAATCTTGAAAAAAAAAATGACGTGCACATCGATCAAATAATAAACAAAGCCTAAAAGAATTTGAATGTGTGGAGTAAGACTGGCAATTAATATTTGTCTGCCCTTTAAGATGAAAACTCTGATCCACATAATTAAAATTTATAATACTTTCAGAAAATACATTTCATTTTACATGGGGTTTTAAATTCTGACAAATTCAATGGGCTAATAAGATAATCAATATGCATGTTTTTTAACATTAAACTAATGTCTGCGGGATTGCCCCAATGAACCAAATGAATTAGGCATAAATTTGTTTGTGTATTGTTCCAGGGCACACGTATTCCAAGTTTCATTACAATGCGATTAATCCTAAAAAATGTAATTTTGCAAATGTATAAACCCAAAACTAGATATGTACCAAGATTCATTGAAATGAGATATTGATGGAAAAGCTGTAAGCTGACTAATTAATATGCAGATTTGAATGTAAAACCAATAAGGTCTGAGCAATGTCACAAAAATTAATTATGCAAATTAGGTAGTTAATATGAACAGGTTTGTGCATAAATGTATTTGTGCTAGAACATCTATGCTCCATTGAAATGTTGGGGTGCAAAAACCTGACTTCATCATGCATGGTTTATACCTAAAAACTAATAAAATCTACACCTTGGCCCAGAGCATCTATGAATAAACTGGTTCTAGAGATATCGGTGGACATGCATACAGACTGGATCTCACTGCGTGCATACAAGAGTCAAAAACTGTTAGATTTATTTACAGACAATTCATTGGCCAAAGTAAGAGTATAGTGAGGAATCAGTATGGGCATGAATATAAAAACAAAAAGGTCACTGTCTGCCATTTTAGTCCAAAGGTTTAAAAAAAAAAATTGCACATGATCATCAAGGACTTATTTTGCCTGTGGGCCACTATGTATTGTAAAAGATTGGCTCTAGTCGAATAGTAGTGAATGGGGATGAAAAAGAATTCATAATAGATGTAAAGTATGGTTAACATTTCAGACACGTGCAGCAATATGCTGCATAGATCCATCCAACAAACAATTAAGCCAGTGGTTTTAGATACATTGATAGCACAAGACAAGACTGCCAATGAAACTGGGTTTAATAACTAGGTTAGCAATACTAAGGAACAGTGTTGTTTGATCCCCATGGGTGTCACTGACTTAATATTCATAAGTTAAAATGCAAACGGCCAAGCTATTGTTTTGGACTCCATCTGATTAATCAATAGATTGGGCCATTCCTTGTTAAAATTACCAGTACAGCAAAATGCATTGAACACTGTAATTTCTACAGGGAAATAAACAATTTTAAATTATTGAGTGAAAAGTTTAAAGCATATTTGTTTTAGTCGGTGCAATAGTGATATGAAAAACTTACTTTTACAAAAAGAAAACTTTTGTTGTTGTTGGTAGTTGTATTATTTACATTTAATCACAGTCTCTTAAATTCATACTAGAAGTTGTACAAAGGAACCTTTGAGAGTACAGTAAGAACATTGAATTTCTGACAACAGTATTTGCCTTTAATGCAAGGTACAAAAGAAAATGTATCACATACTCAAATGGTAGAAAATAGTAAAAAAAAACATGTTGCAATATTGAGAACGGCTAACTTTTTTGTGTTGTGCAGAATAACTTCTCATTCAAGTCACACACCAATCTCAGTGTTGAATGTTAGAAATATGTACACCCTGGAAAACTTGTCTTGGAATATAAGTCTTTATTACCATTTACTCCTGTGCTAAAGTTCCATATTTAACCGCTAATGATCGTGACACGTAGGACCAGTATTCTTTACGAATAGCATCAAACTGTTCAGCAAGGGAAGAACAAAGCTGTAACAAAATGTACATTAAAGTTTCATAGGTGGTCTTCAAGCTATTATGTGAAATTTTTAGTTTGCATGATTTTTTCAATTATTCATTTATTTATTATTGAGAGATTGTGCTCAGTACATGGCCATATCATTTTTACCCAAGTGATCAAAAATATCCACTCCCGATAAAACTAAGTCAAATTTTACTTTTATTTCTCATTAAAAAAATGAAGTAATATTTTTTGCTTGGCATCATGATTGAGTAAGAGGAATTATTGGTATAAGTAAGTTATGTTACACGTAACTTTGAAAGTTCGGAAGTTTTATTTGTTCGTTCATTACTGTGAATATATACGTTTTAGAAATTGATGGTACGAATGATAAATTACAACAATACTGAAGGAGGAGGAGAATGTATTTTGGAGTAAATAAGATCGTGAAAATATTCCTGGCTGAAACGTTTCAAATGCGTTTTATTTAACTTTTTACAATAGACATTTATATTGCAATAATAATTTATTTGTTTCTGTTTCTGCAGCATTCGCATTTCAAATATATTTAATTTTTAAATTCAAACTCTTCTGAATTGTGAAACATAATGTCTTAATTATAATTCCAAATATATTTGCACTGCAACCGAACTCATTAATATTCATTGCTAATTATTATTCATATAGCTCATTAATATTCTTAACCGACCGGCACTCATGTTGGGTAGGCGAGATCCCTGTTCATTCATTTGAATAATCCTTTTTGACATCTCTAAATATCCTTCCTCCCTGCACAGCAAGACTACAAAGACACTTAGGGGTGATCTCATATTCAAACATGAGGATCAAACCTACGAAAACCCTAAACCGCCCGTACAAAACCCAGTTTTGCGGTTCGTAAGTTTAAACAATAGACAGTGCGGTTCAGGACGACCGCACGAATTTGCATAAAAACTGCGGTTCGAACCGATCTCATTCACACCTCATTCAAGCTGTTGTTTATTTTTAAGATTGACAGAGTTTACATTGCTTTTTGAAGACTAGATAGTTGTCTCTAAAATGTGTCGATTTATTGGTGTACAGTAGTCATTTTACCGTGTGCCTTGCCTAAAAAAACACTCTTGTATATCGGTGAACAGCGTGCTGAATAAATTGTTTTGTTTTGATAAACTGTTACGCCCGAGTCGCAAGTTGAGCAGAGGACGTGAATCGGACTTTTCATTGGGCTGGACAATTGATATGTGTCTCTGACAGCTAATAAGTATCAAAAGACGAACATTTGTTGATACAAAGTTGCACTTGAGACTTACGCTACTGCGTTTAAGCCTTTACTACTGTTGCGCGTTCAATTTTCAAACAGTTCATTCAGGAGTGCGGCATCGCAAAATCCGGAAAAACAAATGCAGCGTACGCCATGAAAATTTATTTTGATTTGCTGCACATCGGTTATTTGCAGTTTTTCTTATTCAATTTCCAGTGACACGAAGTATCAAAACAGTAAATTAAATTAAATGGACTCACGCTGATTATTTACGGCTATTCATCTGCAGACGAGACTGCTTATAAAAAACGAACTCCGACCTCTGAAAATACCTTATTCATAGAGTGCCTTGTACCTAAGACCGTCGCCCAAGGCGACACAGTGCACGTTGCGATATCGCAATCGATGCATGCTGGGTGACAAGGGGGAATTCTGATTGAGGTAACCAAAGATGGCTGCGTTGAGTGCATGATTTTCTGTGGTGTTTAAAACAATATCTCGCTGCCTACTTCGCCCACAGTCCCTCAAGGCACTGTGCTTCGATGTATTTTCTAAAATAATCGTTTATTTTTAATTAACCGGGGGTTCGAAATGTGTGCATTTTGTCACAAAAAAGTAAGATATCGGCATACCATACCTGTGTTATGGTGGTCGTAGCGCCGGAGTCGTAGCATTAGCCCCGACTTTAGTTTTGACACAGTGATAGAGGGACTGTGGTTTTCAGATGCCTTCGTAGAAAACAATGTTGCCATTATCGATTTAATACTTTCATCATATTTTGATAACTCGCAGTCTCACAGACTTTACAAACTTAACCAAAAAATGTGTTCTATGAATTTATGAACTGACATGGACACAAAACTGACCGTACTTGTTGCGGACAAAATGTACAAGTTCGCTCCATGGATAAACATATTTTACTGACTATGCCAAATATATATATAACTTAAGTAATTTATCCTAAGAAGCTGCTCATTAAAATTCTAGTGCATCTTTTCCCTGTTCTGTTTCAAACATTAATTTACCATATATATCACAATAGAGAGGGTTTATGGTATCACTTGATTCACATTTAATGACAAAATATAACAAACCATCACGTCTGTAATTAATTCCAGATAAATTGAATAACAATAACAATTGTATTGACTTGTACCAAAATGTAAGTTGTGGGAAACTGATTATTATTACCAATCACAGAAATAAATGAATATAATTTTCATCACACTTATAAATGACATGATGTAAATAGATTTGTGAAACAAATGCAAGTTTGTTTTTATTAGCATTTACATGTACAAGTATTGCAAAGAAAAAAAAATCGCTGCTCTAATTCTTAACACTTCACCATAGTATA
Source organism: Saccoglossus kowalevskii (assembly GCF_978046115.1). Lineage (NCBI taxonomy): Eukaryota > Metazoa > Hemichordata > Enteropneusta > Harrimaniidae > Saccoglossus > Saccoglossus kowalevskii. The sequence continues at coordinate 35,957,789 of NC_140650.1, forward strand.
CATCTTATTTTTTTTCCTACTGAAACCAGGCTGAAACAGTATTGTAAGAAAAACCTAGGTTTCCCTAGGTCTGTCTTCTTTGTTCTCTGTTGTTTGTTTTCAGTAGGGGCGTTAATGGGCAGTTAATCCGGAGGTTAGGTTCAAACCTACTACTAATTTGCATATTTTAGGTCTAGTAGGTCTGAATAGGGCAGGTCGGGTAAACCCAGGTTAACCCAGGTTTGACCCAGGTGTTTGAATATGAGATCACCCCTTACCTTAGTGGCAGTTTGTAACACATCATCTTTGTTTTCACATTTTGCTTCCAGCATTTCCTCATACATTTCCACAAGAAAACCCAGCAGGTAAGCTGACCGTATATCTTTACTTTGTAAATTCAAACAGAACTCCTTCACACCAGGATAGCTATAAAGTTCCTTTTCTGATAAAATCCTATGAATGAAAAAATAATATCAGAATTACGTATTATCTGTACATAAAAGTGAAAAAGTAGAATCAGATTGGCACTGCGTCACATTGTCATTGCATCAGATTAGCACTGCGTCAGATTGGCACAGCGTCAGATTGCCACTGCGTCAGATTGTCACTGCATCAGATGCAGTGCCAGTCGGCCATTTTGAATTGAATCGCTAAACCACTGCATGTGCATCACATAAGGTACTAGACACATGCAAAAAATGAACGGAATCAGTCCACAGGATTCTGAAATATGACTCTGAACAGACGGATGGACAGACTCGGGAACTCACAGACGGTCGGGGACATGTATCCTAACATGTATGATCTATGTATTAAATTTGAATGAAAACTGACAAAGCATGTTCAAAATACAACATTTTCAAAAAACAAGATAGCTACCAGTCTGCTATCTTTGATCCAATTGTGAAATTAATCGTCATGGACATGAATCCTAACATGTATAATCTATGTACCAAGTTTAAATGAAAACTGACAAAGCATGTCCAAAATACAACATTTTCAAAAAACAAGATGGCTGCCAGTCGGCCATCTTTGATCCAATTGTGAAATAAATCGTCATGGACGTGAATCCTGTTGCATACGACTTATTTACTTCCGTGTCACTGAGAATGTTCTAGAACCGTACTGTTTCTGGGTGGAATATTCTAGATTTTGTTTAGAAACTGGTTGAATAGGTAATAGAACACTGTAGGAGGCAATAGAAGGTAATGGAACATTCTAGAAATTTGTAGTAAGTTCCAGACTCATTATGTATGCTGATGTAATGGTCTATTTATAGACAGTGTGGGTATATATAGGGGAGTTGTTCAGCACTGAGATCAGATTGGAGATCTCGTTGAATTGTATTGGAGTTTAAGTATCTAGTCATTGGAGTAGTGGTGTTTTACCGCGTTATTGTACTTGATGTTTGCAGAGTATAATAATACCAGTACCAGTTGAAACCTCATCTGTTGGCTCCGTGTTCGTATTTTATCATCGCCGCCAGGGAAGTCTTCTGTTACTGTTGCCATTTTGGTATTTGAACCATCACACCTGTACTATACCAATTACGGTAATATTACGTTGCGTGTGACAAATCCTAACATGTATAATATATGTACCAAGTTTGAATGAAAACTGACAAAGCATGTCCAAAATACAACATTTTCAAAAAACAAGATGGCTGCTAGTCGGCCATTTTGAATCAAATCGCTAAACCACTGCATGTGCATATGTCCCACACAAAGTACTATGCACATGCAAAGAATGAACGGAATCGGTCCAAGGGATTCTGAGATATGACTCAGGACGGATGCACGGACGGATGGAGACCGAATTATAAGTCCCCGTTTTCGGACTTCGTCTGAACGGAGACTAATTACAGTAAGACAATGCAACAATCCACTAGTATTTATGTGCTAAGATTCATTGAAATAAGATGATAAGTACGGTACTTGAGATATTGAAGGAAAAGCTGAAAGCTGAAATCATTATGCAAATCAGGTAATCTGCATTTTATTTTTAAACTAATAAGTCTGTGCAATGCCACAGTCCATCTATGTACTAAGTTTCATTGAAATGGGATGATTATTACTAGTGCCAAAAATGTGTTTAATTATGCAAATTTGATAATTAATATGCACAATTTTAAACCAAAAATAATCTAATCGGGTCTAAACATAGTCCTAGAGCATCTATGTACCAAGTTTCATTGAAATTGTACTTGAAATATCGATGGAAAAGCAGAAAATTGACTAATTGTGCAAATTAGTTTGCATGGATTGTACATCTATATACCAAGTTTTATTAAAATTATGAATTATTATGTAAATTAGCTGATTAATATGTACAGATGTTTACTCAAAACTAATCAGGTCTGCACATTAGTTCAGAGCATCCATGTATTAAATTTCATCAAAATCCAGTAAATGGAGCTTTAGATAGTAGTGGAATAGTAATGGAACAGCTAAAAAATATAGCAAATTATCATGCAAATTAATTAATATGCATGGTTTTAAACCAAACTGCGAAAGTTACAACACGCATCCTAATCAATAATCATATGACACTTTTAAATGAAAAAAAATTATAGTGATGCATTTTTTAGGTTAAATGTTTGTAAAATGTACTACATGTATAAGCAGCTGTTTTTGTTTTTTGTTGACAATCAGATATTCAGTACAAATACATACCCTCTAAGGTAATTCCAAGCACTTTCATTGTTTGGTGCCTTCTGAATCATGTCCATTGCAAATCTACAGGATTAAAACACTTTGATTAGTATTTCAATTTTTGTTTTTTTATCGCCAACTATTGCACTAGTCCATGACAGAAATGCAGTGTTTTCTATCCCTATGTAGGATGTAATCAATAATCACATACATGCAAACTGTACAAATCAGAGGTATACAACTTCCATAGTGAAATAAGTCATTCTACGCACAGAAAGTGATACAAGACAAGCAGCTAGAAACATATTGCATGTAGCAACCATTCTTGAATTCCTACATGCATTCCCACATGTCATGTATAATTATATATAATCCATGATGTTTTCTTTTAGATTGACGTCAGCAGACACTGAGTTTTGCAGTGTTTATTTTCTGTGTTAACTCTAAACCCTGACAAGGATTGTACTGTTACTTTAACAGTAACCACGAGTGTGCTTACGCCAACCTAAGAGATAACATTATTGTATATTTATCATATGCATTCCACAGTTCAAAAAAGTGAAACAGTAGAGAGTGGAGATACAGCAAATACAAATATATCATTGTGCATGTGATTAGATGATTTACGGCATATGTGAATTGAACCTAAATTTAAAGACATAAACATTTACATCACGCATGCATCACAGAACATTTTGATGTTTTGCACACAAGACATACCAGAGACATTTTTCAGAATGAAGAAAAGCGGTGATCATGTATTTCATGCTAATTCATTGCTCCAAGATCAGAGGTTACTTGACCTTACAAACTTACCAGGCACAAGTAAACAATTAGCACACTTGGCAGTGAACTATTAGCATAGCAACCTTGTTTTAAATTCAGTGCCAAACATGTATCAACTCAATACTTACTTTGTTTCCTTATCAAGTACCTCATCTGTAAACTTGGTTGTATTACTAATAACAAAATATCTCTGATTCCAAACAGAGTTGTTTCTCAAATCCTTTGCTAACAGCATATTTACAAACTCTAACTCGTCTTTCCATAGACTGAATTGTCTGAGAACCCACTGTCGATGAGACCACGCATGATAATTCTTTGAATCCAAGTCTAGAATGTTCTTTGTAAAAAACAACTCTTCATCAGCATTATTTGCCCATTCCACCACCACTCGACGATGATGCCTTAAACACAATTAAATTGGCGTGATGAATGACTTACATTTACTTTATGACAAACAATAAAATATAAATATTAATTTTGTGAGGCAAATTTTGCAGTCAGTAAAAATTTTTGTTCCCACAACATGGAGTATCACTGTCTTCATGTATGCATTAAAATAATCAAATTGAAAAATTTTCCAGTAGCAAAAATTAAGCAGTTTACAATACCATGTCATCGTAAAGTCTATATCTTCTACATTGTACCACTTGAGTGCGCTATTCTCATGAAAATCTTGTTATTAGTTCTGACAGCACTATTCATATTACTGATGTCAGTCATGCTTTGCAAATCTACTATCAGGTTTATGCATTTTATGACAATAACTTCAATTCTCAAATGTTAGAGAATGTATTTTGTATTTTTTTGTAAAATACGCCAATTTCAACTTGTTGAAAAAGGGTAGCCCAATTACTTTGAGATCTGTTCATTTTGTTACAATATTTTCAATCCAGCTTGATCAAGCTTAAACTGAAGGAATGTACATTTGTATCCAATAAATGTGATGCACATTTGTGAAATAAAGAAGACATCGATATTACTTTTGAATATTATATTGGCACATTGTTTGCTCACCAGACTTGGTAGTTTTTAGGGTGTTCTTCAATAACATCATCAATATATTTCAGCTCTTCCTTCAAGTCTTTATTTAAAGATTTCAGCAACAATCTTCGAAAATGCCTGCAACACAAAAAATAAAGTGATTTGTAGATACCTGGGCATTTGTTTTTTGATGAAACTAATATTCCTCTTTTTTTTTAAACTGATTAGAATTTAACATTAATACGGTAAGACTTCCTTTGAAAAGAATGCCCTCACCTCTAACTTTAATTCTAACCTTGCCCTCCAGTGGCTCTCCCCTATTTTAATTGTGAATGCCCCTCTTCATTTTCGAACTGAGTAAAACCTAAAACTAAATTTGGCTGTAGATATAATGGTAGCTTACTTACCAAACAGTGTAGTTAGCAGGATTCAATTCAGCTGCATCAGTTGTTAAGGAAAATGCTCTCTCACTACGCTCATCGCTTTTTAATACTGCTCGGAAATAATCATAAACATCACGAACTGAAAAAAAAGTTAATTTTATTTCTCAGATATCGTAATATCAAAATATTGGGTAATCTTATTAATAATATTTTGACTTATCTACATACTTTCCTGAACAGTACAAAATGGCTATCCAATAAATCCAGAATTACATCTATATACATTTGTACATTTCAAAGTGAGAAATGGATCGTTGAATTGGGTGACGTCTCAATTTTTAGTAGTAGCAATGAAAAATCGGGGGGGGGGGGGTATTACTGGTCAATTTATTTGGATTTTCATTAAGTTTGAATGACATCAGATAAATCATGTAAATATTTGCTCCCCTCCCTTCCTTCCCACAGGGACTTCAAATTGGCAGCCAGATACTTATTTTGCAGTACATGTATATACACATCCACAGATCATCTATGACTAAACTGAGGATAAGTGCCCACATACTTCAGATTGAAGTTGGGCGATATCACAACATAGATGTCTTAAATAGAACATGCCCTGTCTGTGACTCCAATGAAATTGAAGATGAAGAACACTTCCTCTTCAATTGTAACCAGTACAAATTTGAAAGAGATGCTTTGTTTGAAAACGTAAACTTATTCGGTAATCTGAAAGCAATTGCCAAGTTTATCAGCGACTGTTTCAATAAAAGAGAGAATTTCATGAAAAGCAATTTACCAGCTGCCTCAAAATAACACCAAAAAAATATTTATATAATAATATTTTCACAGTATTACTATTTATTTCTTTTTTATTATTATTATTACTTATGTATTTTATTGTTCCTTATATCCTTATTGTATTCTAATCTAGATCCCAGAAGGGATACGATATCAATAAAGGTTGTTATTATTACACTTAAATCATCATAATGTGCTCCCATATAATATTACTAATAATTCATTGACATAAAACCATATCAAAGTTGTACAGCAGTATGTACGGTCACAAATTTGACATAGCATACATTCATTCATATGTGTAATACATTCATCATGTCAATCACGTAAATTTAGAACTATAAATTGACTGCAACTCTTACATTTTGCAGAATAGGCTATCTGTACAATCGGAGCTGGGCCATCGTCTTGCGGTAATGGCTGAACGTCTTTCCAGTCCCCACGATCTCGATAAAACACCCAAACAGGTTCGGAATCGCTGACAGAAATTTCCATCGGCTTCTCTTCATTCGCCATGTTGTCGACCTGTGACGTCACGCGAGTCAAGTTAGCCTCAGATTCAATTTCCTGCCTCAGATTCAATTCCCTGTGTCAGATTCAAATTCAGTCCAGTATTCAATTCACCCCCTCCTACCCCACCAACCCTAACACCCCACCAATTCAACCACCACCACCTTTTCTGGAGGGATTCCGTGAACAAATATTTGAATGTATACTTCATGACAGCCAATGCAAAAACGGATACCTGACAAAAACTAACGACTCATTTGCTGGCTTGAATTATGATGTTTTTAAGGTCATAATATTTTAAAAGGAAACTAAATAGTATGGAAAGCCGTAGTAGGGGACCCCCGATAAATATTTTTATTCAATTGAAAGGACACATATAAGGCAAAACTAACGGCAGTCACCATTTGTCGAGAAAACTTCGTTTTTTTTCAACATCTGATAAAAATTAATTTGTTCCCGGTAGCAGAAAATAAAAGCCGGAATTTCTTTTTCGGTGAAAGATCCATCGCCGAGAATATTATTTCATTAATGTGATTGTGACGAGATTTTATTTTTGTATGCCGAGATTTTACTATTCCGTATCGGCCGAGCCGAGTTTATTTTCAAACAAATTCCGAGCTGGTTTTCTTGACCGTATATAAACGTATTCATTCTGACCAATTGCCGAGATTTTATTTTTCAGCCATGCCGAAAAAAATATGCTAGCACGCTTTTGACGGCGCACGCGCAGTCACACTGATATGGAAAGCCGTAGGGGACCCCCGATAAATATTTTTATTCAATTGAAAGGACACATATAAGGCAAAACTAACGGCAGATACCATTTGTCGAGAAAACTTTTTTTTTAGTCGTGCCGAGAAATTTTATTTTGCCGAGATTTTTTCCCCTAACGCACGCTTTTGACGGCGCACGCGCAGTCACACTGATCATAAGCCGAGAAGTTTTTTTTTAGTCGTGCCGAGAAATTTTATTTCGCCGAGATTTATTCCCTAACGCATGCGCAATACAGCTGCGCGGGAGAACGCATGCATCGTATTTATTATAGCGCGCGAGATCTAGAGTAGCAGAGAAGTCCAGGCCGTCTTTGATACTCGTCAACGAATTCAGTCACTAGTCGATATCACGGTATTCGTCACAAAAAGAAGTTCTCCCGCGCAGCTGTATTCCGCATGCGTTAGGGGAAAAAATCTCGGCAAAATAAAATCTCCCAGGCAGAGTTCTATTCCACGAATATATCTCTGCCACCACGCGATCTTATGCTTGTCGTTGATTGGTCGATGCGTCACAGTGGTACTACTTTCAAAGGCGCCCAACAAAACATTGCCATGCAAGTGTTCGATTTTCGAACCCGACGAATGTGTATCGTTGTTTGCAGATTTTGGCTGTTTTCAAAGTTAGAAGCTTTTTTTTTCTTTCTGTAACACAAACGGTGTTGCAGTAGGACGATTTAGTCGTCAATACTAGGAAGTGCTTTCGTTAGTTTGTAATTCTTTGCCTGGCAATCGACAGGACGGTCAGTTTGATGAACCGAGTAACACCTTGGTAACGGTTATTGCGCAATGGAATTATTTCGTTTTGTAAATTATAACTATTCACCGTTTTCAGTGCGTATGCAAAAAAATCATTATCAGCTATCGATGAAATCTTTTAAAACTAGTTTATCAGTAGGAATAAATCAACACAAGATCCCTCTCATAACAAAAATACGCAAATAATTGGCGTAGTAAAAGTCTTGTGGTGTTTCACCACAAAATGGCGGTGTGTGGTGGCAGAGCGAACTCCGCACAGTTCGATGCGCGTTACTTATCATCACTGCACAAAGCAGCTTTGCATAGAACTCATTTGCATATTCGAATATGTTCGAACTACAAGACCCTGTCGGTTAACAAAGTTATGCGTAAGTCACTCGGTTACTTTAATCACTTTATTAAGAGGTTTCACGACTCTAAATAAAATGTTCAGTTATTTATACAAAATATACATGACTTGTGTTAGAAAATTACAATGTTTTCCTACGTGCCAAAGCACTAATTTCTACTATAAATGACTAACTTTATAAACTTACCTGTGTGTTCTATCGCTGTTAGACGCGCAAAATCGAACCCGTTCAAGCCAGAAATAGTATTGATATATTCACCAGAATACAAGATGAACGGGAATGTTAGGAAACTTTTTTCAGTTAAATTAGTCTTTAATGTTTCTTTCCCAACTATATACGATAACAGAGCGTTTTATTTTCCAAGTTTTAGTGTATCACGTGCGCCATTTCACTACAGTAACATTACCTTGCAAAACATAGTCCGCGATAAAATGGTTCGTATTTGCGTTTTTACTGAAGTCTGACATTAATAAATAGTTCGGATGTCACATACGTTTTTTCCCACTTTTTGTAGTACGTTTTCAGATCTAACAGGTACAAGAAAATGGCCGTGCGTAGTTAGGTGATTGACCACAAAATTGAAGGCTGCCTGTGGCAGAGGCACTATTGCGTAAAGCGCAAAGGCCTCTGGGAAGGAGATTGGTAGCAGAAATGATACTTTCGGTGATCTAACCGCAAGGAACTCTGGGAAGGAGAATGAATTGTGGTGTCAAACTGGTTGTCGGTTGAATTGTTTTGCAATCCTCGGGGACGGAGCTATGTCACAGACGTTCCACGTTGCTAAGACGCGCACCACTGTACCATGCATTTCTATGGGCTCTGTGCGCGCTGCTGTGGAACACTGGTCGAGCCGGTGAAAATTCTAGAAAACAACACAAACTCAACTTTGAAGTAATCCCGAATTACTTATATATGTTACACGCGTAGGGCTAATCTTGTTGCACTGTTCAAACAATCACCCCAAAGTACCGTTTTCTGCGAGTTTTGGGCCTTTGTTTTCACCGCCGCGGGTTGCCAGGCGGTGAAAATGCCCGAATGTCCGCCCCCGAGGTTAGACATAATTTTAGAGCCTGTATTTGTCTATGAAATGTTTCTACGTTTTGTTGAGGATTAATCTGTAAAGAAATTGCTGAAATTATTTCATCTGTTCGTAAACGGGACGTTGTTGCTTTGACGATGAGCTACGGGCGACTGACGTCGAAACGTTCCATTCAGATCGGATGGCGCCCTCTCGTGCCAACCCCCCCCCCCCCCCTGCGGTAAACACGCTGTAGCTCAGTAAACCACAGTCCCTCCACAACGCGGAGGGACTGTGAGTAAACGTAGATAAGTTGCGCAAGTCCCGGTAGTTTTGGTAATCGTGAAAGCCGACTTGCGGTTACCAAAACTTTACAAAAAACACCAGCAATTAATTAGTAAATAAAATTACAAATAAAGCCGTGCACTGTGCGTTTTATGGGAAGTAGTGTGTAATCACAGTTCCTCCACAGTGGAGGAACTGCGTTGTAATGTTTTGGTCGAATCTCGTGTAAAATGTATAAAATTTATTTTAAAAACACAGTCAGTTGCATTTTATAGTTTAAGAAAATTACATAAACAAGTTTTTTTTTTCTAACGAGTTCTTCGTTACTTATCTGTCCCACCTCAGACCACTATCATAGTGGTCTAAGGTTCCACAATTTTCAAAAATCCCTACAGATCCCTAGAACTATGAGAGGTGCGGTAAAAAATTGTCCGCGACGATCCAGTTGTGACATCGCATGGTAAGCGAACGAAAACTGGAGTTTGTTCTGCTATATGTTACTCTCAAACATACGATGATCGGACTGAGTTGTCCGCATTATTTGTTTTTGCAGAAGATTTGTAAAAGGCGCGGTGAAATACTATGAAAAAAGCCGAAGTCGTTCACAAATGGGTGATAAGTCAAATGCATCATTAGCGAATGGCGACTGTGCGTATGTAACGTGTTGTCTCAAAGACCCAGCAAACTGTATTAATGAAATAATGGAAAGTACGAATGACATGATGTCATATTCGAAATGATATCACACACAAATGAAATGAATAAATACACAAATACAATGCTGCCAAATATCCCGGAAGAGATGACTGCAAATACAAAAGTATAAGGATGAATTAAAGAAATATACGAATGAAATTGAAGAAATACGACATTGCCATATGTTAAGTATCTTAGAAATTTAAATAATTTCTTTTTGTTACTTTGTATTAAAATGACAAAACGTGTTCTTCCAATACGATCAAAGATATATGTCCAGTACAATGCCTCTCCATTACAATGTACTTCACAACATACATGTATTGAAGTGATACGATATGTGTATCACCAAGAGCTTTACTTTAAAGTGACAAGTCTACAAGAGTTTCGTATACTGGAGATGTGATTTATTCAAGCAACAGTGCAGGTTTGCTTAGCACTATACAGCGAACGATCAGTAGTGTAAAACCAAGCACATTCATGAACATCGTATTCACAATCTTAAGCTCCGTAAAAACTGAAAAATACAGATAAATACAAATAACAATAACGTAGCAACACAATTAAATTTATAGTAACGATATGCTAGGTATGTCGAATAATAGTAACAAATGATCGTTTTTCCGATCTACTCAAAACGTCTAAAATACCTGATAACAAGATAAATCTTGAACAAAAAGAAGGCAAAAATAGTATAAATGCAACGGATACATTATGGGCACATATTTACCTCATTGGCGACCTGTAAAGCCTTGGCATAATTGAAAGTATCCGAAATTCACAGTGACATAACAGAAAACAGCTTTCATGTCTAGTATGTATCAACAAACGGCAAAAAGGCGAATGGATACAATAGGGCAAGTCACTTAGAAAGATCAAATAAGTAATGAGTAAAAGTATTCAAAATACAACACAAAATAATTATCACTATCAATAAAAGACCCCAAACACAACAAGGAGTCTGCAAATGCTAAAAACTCATGAAACAAAAAGAACTATTTTCTATGCGTAATGGCACACCACCGCGAAGGTGAAGCTATTCGATCTGTTTGTTTCGTGAGGCTCTTCCAACATTCTAAGAATGAACATTTCAAATCTGCCAATAAAGGGCGGCAGCCACACTCCCACCCAAAATCATTTATGATTTTCTACAACATGTACCAAAAAACTTATGATAACGAGTGTAGTCTATACTGCTCCCACCCATCAGGGCTACATCAGGGGTGGTGGTCTTCAGAATTGTTTTCTACAAGTAGAACAGGTCTCTCTAGAATAGAGCAATTAGTCGTTCTCTTACCTCGTTTGGTTAAGTTTGGGTCACCCATAAGAATCTTGACCCGTCGTACAAGTCCATCTTTGTCATTAATGGTTTCTATTACCTTTGCTAATCTCCAATGAGATCTAATGGTGTCTTCTTCTTGAAGAAGTACAATGTCACCTACCTGTATGTTTCTTTTCGTCTTTTGCCATTTCTGCCTGGACTGGAGATTTATCAAATACTCCTTTCGCCATCTTGTCCAGAATAAATTGCTTAGGTACTGAACTGTGCGCCATTGTTTACGAGCATATATATCCTCTTTCACAAAATTACCTGGATGTGGTGCAACAACATCAGATTTCATTGTCAGGAGCTAATTAGGAGAAAGTGGAGTCGGTCCCATAGGATCATTCAAGTGCTCTGTTGTCAAAGGCCGGCTATTGACAATGGCCATAGACTCATATAAGAATGTTCTGAGAGACGAAGTATTCAGCCTGGCTTTAGCTTGCTCAAGGATTCCTGCAAGCACGTTCCTTACTGACCTAATCTGGCGTTCCCAGACACCTCCCATGTGACTAGAAGCTGGAGAATTGAATATGAACTCACATTGAACACTCTGCAATGCGTCCTGGATTGTTTCTTTATCTAGTGCCTGTATTTCACGATAAAGCTCATTTTTGGCACCAATGAAGTTAGATCCCCTGTCACATCGTATATGTCTTACAGGACCTCTGATAGCAATGAATGAACGTAAGCTATTAATGAATGCATCAGTAGACATTCCTTCTATAGTTTCTATGTGAACAGCACGAAGGGCCAAACAAGTAAAAATTACATCATATCGTTTCACTTTACATCGACGTTCCTTAATGATGAATGGGCCGAAACAATCCATTCCACAGTATGTGAATGGTGGAGCTGGCTCTAAACGATCCTTGGGAAGATCTGCCATTCTTTGTGTGTTGGCCTTTCCTCTAAGTTTTCGACACAGGACACATCTGAATATGTACGATGCAACTGCTGAACTACAGTTCAGAATCCAAAATCCACTTGATCTTAGACTATTCACGGTCATTCCTCTGCCTTGGTGAGCTACCTTTCTATGACACCATCCAACAATCATAGACGACACATGATTCTTCTTAGGAAGGATAATGGGATGTTTAACATGGTCAGGCATGGTAAATCTCTTCAATCGTCCACCTACTCTCAGTACTTGTTGATCGTCTAAATAAGGACTTAAAGAAATTAGACAGCTGTTTCTTTTCACAGATAATACATCCTTTGAATTGGCATGACGATTTAAGTCTTCTATTTCTTCAGCGAATGCATCTTGTTGTGCCCACTTTATGATGGTCATCACTGCTTTCTGTCTAGCTTCTTGTGGTGAAATAGTAGTCTGCCTAAGCTTCCTGGAAATGTATTGATGTAATACAGCAATTGTAGTTACTGCCTTGGACCAGTCTGAGAAGCACTCCAAATGATGCAGCATTGATGAAGTAACTACGGTAGTAGCCAACACCTTTGCAGTTTTCAGTTCCGGATCATCTTCTTGTAGATCTATGTTCATATTGCCAAAAGATGGTAGTTCTTCATTCCATAAAAAAGCTGGACCGGTGAACCAGTTTGACTTCTGCAAGCCTGCCACATCTAGGCCACGGGATGCATGATCTGCAGGATTTTCTGCACTGGGAATGTAGTGCCACTGCTCAGCTACAGAAGCATCTTTAATTCTCTGTATGCGATTTGCCACATATATATGGAAGCGACGTGCATCATTTCTGATATAACCAAGTATTACCTTTGAGTCTGTCCAGTAGAAATTGTCTATGTTTTCATAGTCTAATCTTTGTTTAGAAAGTTGCTGACTAATGGAAGTAACTGCAGCTCGAAGTTCCAACCTGGGAACAGTCACTGGTTTCAGAAGAGTGACTCTTGCTTTTCCTAAGACAAAGGAGCAATGTATGTTACTATGAACATCAACTAATCTCAGATAGGAACATTGTCCATATCCTGTAAGACTAGCATCTGAAAAATGGTGCAGTTCAACTTTCTTCAAGTCTTCAAAACTTTCTGGTTTGTAGCATCTCCTGATTTTGAGATCAGCCAACTTAGGAATTTCAGAGAGCCATGATTCCCATTTTGTACTAAGATTATCTGGTAGGGGTTCATCCCATTCCATACCCTTCTTGCACATCTCCTGTAAAATACGTTTACCACACAAGACAAGTGGTGCATGAAATCCGAGTGGGTCAAATATCGAAGCCACAGTTGACAGGATACCACGACGTGTAGGGGAATGATTTCTAATGGCTGGTCTGAACTGAAAGGAATCTGATTCTCCACACCATTCAACACCGAGGGCTCTTTCTACTGGTAGGTCACTGGAAGAAAGATCTAAGTCCTTGATGTTTTGTGCTTGCTCTGAGATAGGTATCGATTCCATAGTATCCCTGCTATTGGAAACAAATTTGTGCAGACGAAGATTCCCTTCTGCACAAAGATCACGAACACCTTGAATGAGTTTAATAGCTTTAGACACTGATTCAACACTTTGCAGGCCATCATCTACATACAAATTCCTGTTAACAAAGTAGACTACATCACTACCATACTGTTGATTATCTTTAGCTATACGTTTAAGGCATTAATTCGCACACACCGGTGAAGACACTGCACCAAAGAGATGTACTCTCATCTTGTATACAACTGGGTTAGAATCTATATCATCATTCTTCCACCAAAGAAATCGAAGAAAATCTCTATCCTGCTTTGCTACTCTGAATCTATGGAACATTCTCTCGATATCACACATGATAGCAATCTTCTCTTTCCGGAAGCGACAAAGAACACCAACAAGAGAATTTATTTGGTCTGGACCTTGCAATAAATGGTCATTTAGGCTTGTTCCTTTGTATCTGGCACTACAGTCAAATACAACACGTATTTTACCAGGTTTTTTGGGGCGGTAGACTCCATGGTGAGGTATGTACCAGACATGTCCGACTTCTTCTTCTTGTTTCTCAACTAATTCTGCATCGCCCGCTGAAATGATGCTCTGCATGAACACTTTATAGTTCTTTAAGTACTTAGGATCACTCTTAAATCGACGCCGAAGGTACTGCAAGTGATTCTCTGCCATAATCTTGTTGTCTGGCAATTTAGGTTTATCATGTTTAAACAGGAGTGGCATTTTATAAAGCCCATCATCTCCCTTGTGAATACCATTCTCAATAATCTTCATGAACCGGAAATCTTCCTGAGACATAAACACCAAATCAGTTCTGGTTTCATTAAAATCAGATTCAAGTAATTTCACTACATCCAAAGGACTGACAATCTGTTCTTTTGTTGAAGTCTTGAAAGCATAGCAAATCTCTGATGGTGTATACTGCTTTTCATAAGAGTTATGTGCATCCCCAGTACCATTAATGCTAAGTACCAAGTTGTCTGGTATTACCTTGGTAAGTATTCTATGTGAAACACCGGAAATATTTTCACTCTCTTTTGCCTGTGTCGAATGGTTGATTTCCAACTCCTGTGATGCAGTTATGAGGTGCAATGGCTTGGGGACAATCATAACCGATTAATAGACCTACTTCACACTTCTGTATGGGATGTATCCTATGAGCGATTTGGTGGAGATGAGGCCATTTTTCTGTAATCTCAGGAGTTGGTATATGCGATTTGTTGACTGGAATGTACTCGAATATGCAGTTGGTAGTGTAACCATTACATCAGAATCAAATCCACGAACACTGAGATTGGGATACTTTCTGCAGGGAATAACACGATCACTTGAAGTCATGGTTGTTAAACGAAGACTAACTGGATCTGACTTTGTTTTGAGCTGCTCTGCCGCATGATTCAATACAAATGTAGTATCAGACTGTGTATCAAGTAGTGCATATACTAACATCTCTTCACTAGGATCTTTGCTGGAGATCCATACAGGCACAATCATAGATGAAAGTGATTTGTCACGCTTACGAACTATGCCATCACAACCAGCATCTTTCACATGTATATTGGTCCTTTCTTTGAGATCTTGATCTATTTTTCTGTTGGGTTCCGTAGTTTCACTGTGGGATGATCTTGGTACTTTGGTTATGTTTATTCTTTCTTCACTATGCAAGCTAGTGGGATGTCTCTTACTGCACTTCTTGCATATACTTCGATTTGGACATTTCCTAGACACATGACCAGAATGCAGACAACCAAAACAATAACCACCCTTTTTGATGAAATCTTGTTTCTCTGACATGGTCTTAGCTGTAAAAGTATAGCATTCTTGAATACTATGTCCACCCTTCTTACAGAAAATACAGGACTGGTCATCTTTTTCTGGCTTTGCTATGGTTGATAGAGTGTGACCTCCAGACCTGCCGTTTCTGGGTGTGTAGCGTTGAGATGTATCTCTGTCTTTCTGCAGGGTAGATTTCAGAAATTCCACAGAAGTGCACGGGTCACATGCAATTTCCGCTTCCTCCTGCAGGAAAGAAACAAATGATTTAAATGAGGGGTATATACCTGTGCATTTCTTTGTCTTTGCAACAATACGACTCCATCTATTTATAAGCCAATCTGGTAGTTTCTGAAGCATTTTTCAATTTTCTCGAACATCATTTAACACTTCCATACCTGTTGTGACTCTCATGGCTATGAGAGACTGCTTTAGAAAGTCAACAAACCGTCGCAAGGCTTTGGAATCTTTGCCAGAAATCTTTGGCCATGAGTCAATCTTATCTCTGAAGGCCTCGGTCAATGTGAAAGAATTTCCATATCTTTCTTCAAGAGTGGCTTTGGCTTCATCATATGCACTTTCACTTCTGAGTAGAAAGCATCCCTCTACCGCTTCTCTGGCAGAGCCACCTAAGTACCTTTTCAGGTAATGAATCCTCTCAACCGGCGGGACACCACGTGATTCGATTAGAGTAGAAAATGAAGTAATCCAATCTGGATATGCCAATGGGTCTCCTGTGAATACCAATGGTTCTGGTGCTGGTAGTCGACTCAGTGACACTGACGCTTTCAAGCTCTCAGTCAGTGCTCTAAGGTCATTCTGCGCTGTAGTTGGGCATTACTCCTGAGATAATACTGGTTGGCATTTGTGTCTATCATTATTTGATTGTTCAACTACAGGAGGGCTATGTGGCTCCATTATCACCATTGGTTTTCCTGTACTATTTGTATCTACCATTGCAGGTGGCACTAACTTGGGTACTCTTTTAACTGGAAAATTTTCAAATAAATCTTCCCTTTCATATACAGCTAACTTAGCCTTTTCAATACGAAGCTTTCTTACTACTTTTTGTCTATCGAGCTCTCTTAACCTGCGCTGCATTTCTGCTTCAGCTGCTACCCTTCGCTTACTCTCCTCAAGCTCTAGTACCTTTAACTCCTCCTCTTGAATAGCCTCTTCTTCTCTGGCTTCCAACTCAGTTTGAAGGGCAGCTGCTTTAACAGCGGAAGCCCTGCGTAATGATGATGAATTTGTTTCTTTTGAGTGCTTAGAATACCGTGAGCAATGTGAAATGACTGATTTAGAACTAGATGACCACAGAGAACCAATGGACACCATACTCGAAATTTCAACCCGTTTTATTACACGTTGTGCATGAAGAACTGTCTGATCCACATAGGCATTTAGTCGATCAATGGCCATCAAAATATCTTTTCGTGGAGTGCTTGACAGATCTCTAATTTGATTATGTAATTTAATAATTTTATTACGCTCTTCCTCTATCACGTCAATCAGTGTGTTGAGCGATTCAATTGATTCATCCATCAATCGCTCATGATGCGGAACACGCGACAACAGACGATCATGAGTTTGCCAAAATAAATTTTCAAGATCTTGTAACTTACCTTCTCTCGCCTTCTCAGTGGGCTTAGGTACTCTCTCTGATCTACGTAAACTTAATAAAGACTCAGATTCAGTCTTACCTTTACTATTAGCCTGATCTGTACCAACCAACACTGCCTCTTCTCGCTTACCTTCAATATCTAACGTTGAGGGCGCTATATCACAATCCATAGTCACGATAACACACGTCAACGTTTTTGTGATTGTCATAAATGAAAATGGAAGGAGTGTGTAAAACTACCTACACTCTTATAAAAAAATGTCCGTGTCAATAAGCTCAGAGAAAGTCTCACAACCACAAACAGGTAAATCTAAACAATGTGAAAAAACTACAAGATTAAACTATGCAGACTCATAGTTGTGCAGCAGGGACTATGACAGCAGTAAATACATGTGTGAAAAATTATGCCACTGTGACAAAATTAGGATAAATTATTGGGGAGGTTCAATATGTGCACAAATGTAACCATACATACAGCAACCATTAAAAAGCATGCAAACAAATAAATAAAATATCAAATATAAATTCAATCAGTATGGATTATATAGTGTTCGAATTAAATGTTCAGTTTTTCGCACAAAACTGTCAGCTATTGTATTATGTTCCTTATGGAATGTTCAGGCAGTTACCAGCTTTCTAACATCGGTCTTGAATTCATCCGCTCTTGGCAACTTCAGCTTAATGTTGACTTGAACAGCAGTAACGCACAGCACCGGTGAATAACTACTGTGGGGTTTCCTGGAGAGGCACCAAACGTCTTCAACACAGCTTGGAGACACGCCACAAAGATCTGAGTTTTTACTGTATCACCAAGAGCTTTACTTTAAAGTGACAAGTCTACAAGAGTTTCGTATACTGGAGATGTGATTTATTCAAGCAACAGTGCAGGTTTGCTTAAGACAATACAGCGAACGATCAGTAGTGTAAAACCAAGCACATTCATGAACATCGTATTCACAATCTTAAGCTCCGTAAAAACTGAAAAATACAGATAAATACAAATAACAATAACGTAGCAACTCAATTAAATTTATAGTAACGATATGCTAGGTATGTCGAATAATAGTAACAAATGATCGTTTTTCCGATCTACTCAAAACATCTAAAATACTTGATAACAAGATAAATCTTGAACAAAAAGAAGGCAAAAATAGTGTAAATGCAACGGATACATTTCAAATCTGCCAATAGAGGGCGGCAGCCACAATATGAAAGAACTAAACAGACAACCTGAATTTACCAATATTCAGGTTCGAATTAAAAAAATAATATTTTACGTCAACTTTATGACATAATGTGCCACATAATACTTAGAATTTGACTAATTATGTTTGAAGTTTTGACACCTCTTATCATAAATTTCGCTCAATTCACTTTCTTTTCATTTCCACACGCATAACCAGCAACCCTATTTACGCAATGTAATTAATTGGAAATGAAACGAAACGAAAGTTAACAGTAAACAATAAGTTGAGTTCAAAAACAATTTGAGTAGAAACATTTTTTGCGAGGCCCAATACTCTAATATAACCACGCACGCACAATGATAGTGCGCCCTCTTTAGATACTTCCCTGAAAACATAAATGTGATTATCAAAAGCCAAGGATACTAGTACTAGTATATGACAACTTCACAAAATGAGACGGTGGGCGGTTTTTTTGCTGAAGTGTTAGACATTTCGCAGGTTCCATCAATTCATCAACAGAGGGCGCTGACCGGAAACATAGCTGTTTTTAGGTCTTACACGAATATATTTGTGTTTCCCACACTTCCAGTTACTGATGATACACGTTTTTGTTGCAATGCCTCTACAATTCAACCCAAACGAAACATATGTTGTGGTTTTAGAGAATGAAACAACACGTTTCAAGTTGAGTCCACATATTAAATGCTTGATTTTTCAAAACAGTAATGGAAAATAGATAAAATAAACAAGATTTTGCTATTACTATTAAACAGAAACTCAATTATCTATGATATAAATTTCATTGAAAACATTAGTGTTTTAAGCACATTTTACTTCATACCTTTTGGTTATATATTTTATTTTAAAAACGAAAACCTAATTTTTTGACGTTTTTTTTTCTGACTGTTTGCTGTGTAACATTCTTGAAAATAAACACGAATAACCAAAGTGGACGTTGTTCCCGGAAATTGAGTCTTATGAAGTAATTTATATCTCAAAATCACGCAGCATACTGACATGTCAAATTTGACATTAATCTGGGAAGTAGAAATCATTAGAATCATTCTTCATTAATTGAGTAGAGAATTAACTTATTAGATAAATCGTGGTTACTCATAAAATGATTTATTATATTCAAGACAGTTTTTATTATATTAGAGAAATGTTTTATACATTCTAAAATATATCAGCTTTTCTCAGTGGAAAATGAATATTGTCTATTTTAGATAAATTGCCCAGTGATTTTTGTTTTCGATCGGCTTCAATTCCTTCTTTACAACCTCTCAATAAATATCAAGTAATTCTTCTCTCAATCACTTGTCGATAAGTTACCTGCCAGCGCCGATGTCTGAAAGTCGGATATGAAATGTATCACAATGAAAATAGGATTTTTATTTTTGCCGGTCATTTCTAAATCCTATAGTTGAAGCTAAATGTCAACACAAATCACAGCTAAAAGCTGAAATTTAAATGACGGCAACAACCAAAAGGTTAGATTTTGATGAAACCAGTTCCAACATTTTAGGGTCTTTGATGTGTCTACCCACGTCATTTGAGCCTCACCCAGCCATGGAAACTGATGAGTATCATGTATTTATACTGATGATAATGACATATCTTGTGTTGTACTAATCTACGTTCTAGGGTTTGTTTCTATCTGTTTCTTTCTTTAGATGTGATTGCAACAGAATGACTAAATGCCAAAGACTATATCTGCCAGGGTGACATTCACCATGTCCGTACATTCCTCTTGAAAGGTGTCATCGTTCTCTGTAGTCGTGATATGACTGTCCTGCAAAACAAACTAGACTACACTGAGTTGTTACTCTACCCACCGAAAAACCATATGGTAATTGCTTTATTTTGACACCCTCTGTAATATACATTTCAAAACTGCTTGTTAATTAGGTGGCAATTAATTCAATCAACCATATATAATATATAACTTCGTTGGAAAGTATCTCTCAAATCATACAATTATTTTCGAACATCAGCGATCATTTAGTAATGACACCCTGGTGTAATAATTTAGTGTATAGAAGGCTGTTTCAAAAATGTACATATGAGATGCATGTTTGACTATAATGAATCAGCTGTGTTATGTTAACACCAAATGTGTACCAGTATCGTGACATGAAGCAACACATGCTGGTTAAGTTGATGGGCTTGTTGGACCCATTCAGAAAGACTGATTTCTTTAACTGAGTCCCTAATTATTTAAAAATTAATCTCAGTTGATTAGTTTGAATTTAAATCCATATATCAACCACAGTCAATATTACTCATTAGAAGTATTTGATGAGTAATTTAAATGGTTTGTCTGAAATTGTTTTTCAAAAAAAAAATTCCCAAATTATGTATTACATCTGTATCAACCCATTTGGTATAGTATTTATTTTTGTTATCTTCCATTGTGCCTACTGGGGGCTTCTCTAGTTAACACAGCTAGGTTTGCCACTATTGAGTGGTGCCAGTTTTGCTAGGTCTGCATTCTTTATGATTATAAACTCATAAATAACAATAATTATGGTGTGGTCATTTTGCTGGTTTTCATGGTCAATACCAATTAGGGTTCCTGACTTCAAGATTTAGGTAATGTAAGCAATCTTGCTTTAAAGCAACCCTTACTGAGTCAAACGTTTCTTCAACTATCCACTCTATCGTTATACCCTCTAAAGATGTAATCATCGTGGGAGCTGTTGAAAGAGCTGTTTGATATCTTGTTTGTCATCTAGGCCTATATAGTTTGTCAGTATGTTTACATGCAATTGTGCACAATTGGGATACCATTGATACTACTCTATCGTGCAGATCGTCATGCTTGATGTATAAGAGCCGGCAGGATTTTTGCTTTGGGCCATTTTATGCAGATTAAGTATTACAGTTATGAATCTATGTAAAGTATGTGCTTAATATGGACAGGAATGTCAATTCAAATAATGTTATGAAAACCTAATGGGAAATGTTAATCGGGTTTTAATTTGAATACTCTGTATATATTTAGTCAAATCAATAGTGATATGAGTATAGTCACAAATTTCATAAGTTATTAGGAAACCTAGACGATTAAATAAATAAAATGATGCTTGGCATGGTGTCGATTTTCCTTCAAAATTGGTAATTTTTCAAAAAAGAAAAACGTTTTTGTTTGAATAAAAAACACATTATTTTTTAAAGTTGGCACAAAATTAGCCAATATTAATCACTTATATCTCATTCGTCAGTTTAGAAACAATATATTACAATAATTTGTGGGGTGGGCGAGTGTCGAAGAAATGGATAAATGAGGAGAGGCTACAATTGGTATTGATATGGTCATATTTAATAATAATAATACATGTTGATGTTAGAGTGCCACTTAGAAATGATTTTAGCAATTTTACTAAATCGTCAAACAGATGGACGTGAAACAAACACCCGCCTGAAAATAAACGACAGACATTATTTAAATTAGTTAATTAATGTGGGCATGTATGTGTTATCAATTAATGTGGGCATGTATGTGTTATCAATTAATGTGGGTATGTATGTGTTATCAATTAATGTGGGTATATATGTGTTATCATTTAATGTGGTTATATATGCGTTATCAATTAATGTGGGTATGTATGTGTTATCAATTAATGTGGGTATATATGTGTTATCAATTAATGTGGGTATGTATGTGTTATCAATTAATGTGGGCATGTATGTGTTATCAATTAATGTGGGTATGTATGTGTTATCAATTAATGTGGGTATATATGTGTTATCAATTAATGTGGTTATATATGTGTTATCAATTAATGTGGGTATGTATGTGTTATCAATTAATGTGGGTATGTATGTGTTATCAATTAATGTGGGTATGTATGTGTTATCAATTAATGTGGGTATGTATGTGTTATCAATTAATGTGGGTATGTATGTGTTATCAATTAATGTGGGTATATATGTGTTATCAATTAATGTGGGTATGTATGTGTTATCAATTAATGTGGGTATGTATGTGTTATCAATTATTGTGAGTATGTATGTGTTATCAATTATTGTGAGTATGTATGTGTTATCAATCAATTAATGTGGGTATATATGTGTTATCAATTAATGTGGGCATGTATGTGTTATCAATTAATGTGGGTATGTATGTGTTATCAACTAATGTGGGTATGTATGTGTTATCAATTAATGTGGGTATATATGTGTTATCAATTAATGTGGGTATATATGTATTATCAATTAATGTGGGTATAAATGTATTATCAATTAATGTGGGTATGTATGTGTTATCAATTAATAATGTGGGTATGTATGTGTTATCAATTAATGTGGGTGTATATGTGTTATCAATTAATGTGGGTATATATGTGTTATCAATTAATATGGGTATATATGTGTTATCAATTAATGTGGGTATGTATGTGTTATCAATTAATGTGGGTGTATATGTGTTATCAATTAATGTGGGTATGAATGTGTTATCAATTAATGTGGGTATAAATGTATTATCAATTAATGTGGGTATGTATGTGTTATCAATTAATGTGGGTATATATGTGTTATCAATTAATGTGGGTATAAATGTGTTATCAATTAATGTTGGTATATATGTGTTATCAATTAATGTGGGTATAAATGTATTATCAATTCATGTGGGTGTATATGTGTTATCAATTAATGTGGGTATATATGTGTTATCAATTAATGTGGGTATATATGTGTTATCAATTAATGTGGGTATGTATGTGTTATCAATTAATGTGGGTGTATATGTGTTATCAATTAATGTGGGTATGAATGTGTTATCAATTAATGTGGGTGTATATGTGTTATCAATTAATGTGGGTATGTATGTGTTATCAATTAATGTGGGTATATATTTGTTATCAATTAATGTGGGTATATATGTGTTATCAATTAATGTGGTTATATATGTGTTATCAATTAATGTGGGTATGTATGTGTTATCAATTAATGTGGGTATGTATGTGTTATCAATTAATGTGGGTATGTATGTGTTATCAATTAATGTGGGTATGTATGTGTTATCAATTAATGTGGGTATGTATGTGTTATCAATTAATGTGGGTATATATGTGTTATCAATTAATGTGGGTATGTATGTGTTATCAATTAATGTGGGTATGTATGTGTTATCAATTATTGTGAATATGTATGTGTTATCAATTATTGTGAGTATGTATGTGTTATCAATCAATTAATGTGGGTATATATGTGTTATCAATTAATGTGGGCATGTATGTGTTATCAATTAACGTGGGTATGTATGTGTTATCAATTAATGTGGGTATGTATGTGTTATCAATTAATGTGGGTATATATGTGTTATCAATTAATGTGGGTATATATGTATTATCAATTAATGTGGGTATAAATGTATTATCAATTAATGTGGGTATGTATGTGTTATCAATTAATGTGGGTATGTATGTGTTATCAATTAATGTGGGTGTATATGTGTTATCAATTAATGTGGGTATATATGTGTTATCAATTAATATGGGTATATATGTGTTATCAATTAATGTGGGTATGTATGTGTTATCAATTAATGTGGGTGTATATGTGTTATCAATTAATGTGGGTATGAATGTGTTATCAATTAATGTGGGTATAAATGTATTATCAATTAATGTGGGTATGTATGTGTTATCAATTAATGTGGGTATATATGTGTTATCAATTAATGTGGGTATAAATATGTTATCAATTAATGTTGGTATATATGTGTTATCAATTAATGTGGGTATAAATGTATTATCAATTCATGTGGGTGTATATGTGTTATCAATTAATGTGGGTATATATGTGTTATCAATTAATGTGGGTATATATGTGTTATCAATTAATGTGGGTATGTATGTTTTATCAATTAATGTGGGTGTATATGTGTTATCAATTAATGTGGGTATATATGCGTTATCAATTAATGTGGGTGTGTGTGTGTTATCAATTAATGTGGGTAGATATGTGTTATCAATTAATGTGGGTATGTATGTGTTATCAATTAATGTGGGTATGTATGTGTTATCAAATATATTAAATATATTATCAATTAATGTGGGTATGTATGTGTTATCAATTAATGTGGGTATATACGTGTTATCAATTAATGTGGGTATGTATGTGTTATCAATTAATGTGGGTATAAATGTATTATCAATTAATGTGGGTATGTATGTGTTATCAATTAATGTGGGTATGAATGTGTTATCAATTAATGTGGGTGTATATGTGTTATCAATTAATGTGGGTATGTATGTGTTATCAATTAATGTGGGTATATATTTGTTATCAATTAATGTGGGTATAAATGTATTATCAATTAATGTGGGTATGTATGTGTTATCAATTAATGTGGGTATGTATGTGTTATCAATTAATGTGGGTATAAATGTATTATCAATTAATGTGGGTATGTATGTGTTATCAATTAATGTGGGTATATATGTGTTATCAATTAATGTGGGTATAAATGTATTATCAATTAATGTGGGTATAAATGTGTTATCAATTAATGTGGGTATATATGTGTTATCAATTAATGTGGGTATGTATGTGTTATCAATTAATGTGGGTATATATGTGTTATCAATTAATGTGTGTATAAATGTGTTATCAATTAATGTGGATATATATGTGTTATCAATTAATGTGGATATATATGTGTTATCAATTAATGTGGGTATGTATGTGTTATCAATTAGTGTGGGTATATATGTGTTATCAATTAATGTGGGTATGTATGTGTTATCAATTAATGTGGGTATGTATGTGTTATCAATTAATGTGGGTGTATATGTGTTATCAATTAATGTGGGTATATATGTGTTATCAATTAATGTGGGTATGTATGTGTTATCAATTAATGTGGGTGTATATGTGTTATCAATTAATGTGGGTATATATGCGTTATCAATTAATGTGGGTGTGTATGTGTTATCAATTAATGTGGGTATATATGTGTTATCAATTAATGTGGGTATGTATGTGTTATCAATTAATGTGGGTATGTATGTGTTATCAAATATATTAAATATATTATCAATTAATGTGGGTATGTATGTGTTATCAATTAATGTGGGTATATATGTGTTATCAATTAATGTGGGTATGTGTGTGTTATCAATTAATGTGGGTGTATATGTGCTATTAATTAATGTGGGTATGTATGTGTTATCAATTAATGTGGGTATATATGTGTTATCAATTAATGTGGGTATGTATGTGTTATCAATTAATGTGGGTATATATGTGTTATCAATTAATATGGGTATGTATGTGTTATCAATTAATGTGGGTGTGTATGTGTTATCAATTAATGTGGGTCTATATGTGTTATCAATTAATGTGGGTATGTATGTGTTATCAATTAATGTGGGTGTATATGTGTTATCAATTAATGTGGGTATATATGTGTTATCAATTAATGTGGGTGTATATGTGTTATTAATTAATGTGGGTATGTATGTGTTATCAATTAATGTGGGTATATATGTGTTATCAATTAATGTGGGTATGTATGTGTTATCAATTAATGTGGGTATGTATGTGTTATCAATTAATGTGGGTATATATGTGTTATCAATTAATGTGGGTATGCATGTGTTATCAATTAATGTGGGTATGTATGTGTTATCAAATATATTAAACATATTATCAATTAATGTGGGTATAAATGTATTATCAATTAATGTGGGTATAAATGTATTATTAATTCATGTGGGTATATATGTGTTATCAATTAATGTGGGTATGTATGTGTTATCAATTAATGTGGGTGTATATGTGTTATTTATTAATGTGGGTATGTATGTGTTATCAATTAATGTGGGTATATATGTGTTATCAATTAATGTGGGTATGTATGTGTTATCAATTAATGTGGGTATGTATGTGTTATCAAATATATTACATATATTATCAATTAATGTGGGTATAAATGTATTATCAATTAATGTGGGTATGTATGTGTTATCAATTAATGTGGGTGTATATGTGTTATCAATTAATGTGGGTATGTATGTGTTATCAATTAATGTGGGTATATATGTGTTATCAATTAATGTGGGTATGTATGTGTTATCAATTAATGTGGGCATGTATGTGTTATCAATTAATGTGGGTATATATGTGTTATCAATTAATGTGGGTATATATGTGTTATAAATTAATGTGGGTATAAATGTATTATCAATTAGTGTGGGTATATATGTGTTATCAATCAATGTGGGTATGTATGTGTTATCAATTAATATGGGTATATATGTGTTATCAATTAATATGGGTATATATGTGTTATAAATTAATGTGGGTATAAATGTATTATCAATTAGTGTGGGTATATATGTGTTATCAATCAATGTGGGTATGTATGTGTTATCAATTAATGTGGGCATGTATGTGTTATCAATTAATGTGGGTATATATGTGTTATCAATTAATGTGGGTATAAATGTGTTATCAATTAATGTGGGTATAAATGTATTATCAATTAGTGTGGGTGTATATGTGTTATCAATTAATGTGGGTATATATGTGTTATCAATTAATGTGGGTATATATGTGTTATAAATTAATGTGGGTATATATGTGTTATAAATTAATGTGGGTATGTATGTGTTATCAATTAATGTGGGTATATATGTGTTATAAATTAATGTGGGTATGTATGTGTTATCAATTAATGTGGGTATATATGTGTTATAAATTAATGTGGGTATATATGTGTTTGTATCATCACCAGATGCAGACTAATGTTCACTATACCACACTACGGGACTCGTCACGGAAGAAACAAAAACATACAAATGTAGGGATTTAAAGAAGACTTTAATTCCATTAATGTACCTTAAAATATGTACACTGGAAGACAACGTATCACGCAACTGACCGCTGTTAATACAACACTGTTTTAAAGAGTGCTAGTACTGTAGCAGTTTTATAAGTTTTAATGTAAGACTTCTGCCTTAAAAATAAGTATACAATAATAACTGTTATTTGAAAGAGTATTGTCTGCCCTGGCTAAATGGTTTAACAATAAACATTTATATCTTTTCTGTAAATAGCGCCCTCGGTGACGATATGCTTCTGTCGCGTAAACAATGCAGGTTTTGTAGTCATTTAGAATATAACAAATCTCCCCAAAATAGTATTTGTTTATTGACGGTCGATTACAAATTAAAATATTCTTCGACTCTGTGAAGAGCCTTGTTTTCACCCGTTTACGTCACATAAATTCTTCACCACTAAAGGGCGCTATTCATAATAAAGGTGCGTTTTATCCTGTTCTGTGTCAAATGGTTAATTCGTTCACCACAAAAGTTGCTGAATAATTTCGAACCAATGATAAATTGTGTCAGTTTTAAACTGTCTTAGTATGTGAGTACGTGCTATTTACATTGATATGCATTGGTTGATTGGTCCCTTGTTCCCCAGATTCGGAAACATTCAACAAAAACCTCAATAATGATTAATTTTATATTATAACAAAAAATCGAACGATCCACAGCCGTATTCAATGAGGAATTGATTCAGTTCGAGCCTTAGGCGAGCACACTCTCAATGATATTCAATATGGCGTCATCGTTTGTTTTTGTTATCATATAAATTATCAATATCTGCAATGTAATCCGCGGTGATACCGCAAATTTTGGTTTATTTTACGCCAAATTCCGTAAAAGTTCGCCTAAATCCCGGAGCATATAGGCATGCGCCCCTCTACGCTCAATCTACCACAATCGCCGCATCACGCCAAGTTCGTATACAACGCGTGAAAACAAAACATTGTTCGGTTACATGACATTTAAACGCATGTTGTGCGAATACCGTGGTTGTGCTTCAGACATGCAGACAGCACACATCGTAAACAAATATTTAACTTTTACTTAACTTTAATGGAAAATGCCTTTCTTATATTTTTATTTTAACTTCATTTCACATTTTTGGTAACACCGGATATGTCGCATGATTATATGTTATCGAATAAAACACATGTCCAACTATGAACAAGATAGATAACTAGAAAATGAGATTTTTTCTGTAGTTTATGTTTGAGATTGAAATGTTGGAAAGATTAGATAAATCAGTGCACTAAATTCTGTTTATTATATAGCTGCATAGACACTATGTTACACTTTCAATGCCGTGTGATTGGCTTCATCGCAGAATAAAAACCAGAAGACTCAGTACATTTGCCTGTTCCATGGGCGCTCTTTCCAGAACACGTAATTATCTTATAAAAGGCATGTCTGAAATCTTTGTTGAACAAAGTATAAATACACGGGTTTATTCCCGATGACACGTAGCCAAGCCACGTAAAAACCAAGAAAACAGACTCCGGTACGTCGCAATGAGGACAAAAACCGATCGTTATGTTGATACAGAAGAATGGTAACCACAAAGCTACGAAACACGCGAATACAATCACCAGAGTCTTTGCTGCTCGTTTTTCTTTCGACCCTGCAGATCGCTGAAACTCAAACGATGAAACCAGCTCTGTACTGACACCGCCGTATGAATTAGCCCGGCTTCGTTTCCCAACAGACATTATACTGAGTCTAACTGACCGCCGTGGTGACAGCGATACTTTACCTAAACTATTACTCTCTTCTTTATCCGTCGACGAACCAGAATTGTTCTGCGCATTAAAATGTTCGTGCATCGCTTCTAATTTGGGTATGGCATGCCCGAGTCCCTGTTTCCGCCCCCTTAATAGATTTACGGAACGTATATCAACAACTATCATCACCAAAAGAGGAATAAAAAACGAACACATGGATGAATAAATAACGAACGTGTAGTCGAAGAATCCGCATGCCATTCCATTGTCGCGTAGGACGTTAGAGGGCGATGTTAGTCCATTCACAAATAACGGCACTGCAATGGCACCCGATACTACCCAGACAGGAATGATCGTAGCTGCAATACGTTGACGAGAACTTGCTCGATCACGCGAATATCTAAGTGGGAACGTTACTGCTAAATATCGATTCACAGCGATGGCACATAGATGTAGAATAGACGCCGTACAGAGCATGACATCAAGTGTTAGGTAGCACACACAAAGAATATGACCCATGCCCCAGTATCCTCGAACCTGAAAATAATCAGTAAAAAAAAGTATAAATTGATGTAAATTGCATTAAGTAATCGATAACAGTCGTCGATTCTGTATTATTGAAAACAGTGGTGCTAATAGTATTCACGAATAACCGACAATTTACTGGTTATGGGGAACTCAATTTCATCCATCAGGCAGTTGAACTGAGCGCAACATGTTCTTTTGAGCAAAAACATGTCTTCGAACTTATACCGTCATTTGTAATGTAATGTTTTCCAAATATTAGCAATGACATTTTTTTTAATTTACTTTAATTGATTTTATAATAAGTTTTTTTTACACATCCTTCAATTTGCACGGTTTTGCTGAAGCCGACCATCCATGGCGGAACCCGTGCATGGTCGTGTTAGGATAGGATACCTCATGTATTGGAATGTACGTATGGATACCAAGACGTCTGGGAATGTACGTATGGATACCAAGACGTCTTGGAATGTACGTATGGATACCTCGATGTATTGGAATGTACGTATGGATACCAAGACGTTTTGGAATGTACGAATGGATACCAAGACGTCTTGGAATGTACGTATGGATACCGAGACGTCTTGGAATGTACGTACGGATACCGAGACATCTTGGAATGTACGTACGGATACCAAGACGTCTTGGAATGTACGTACGGGTACCAAGACGTCTTGGAATGTACGTACGGATACCGAGACGTCTTGAAATGTACGTACGGATACCAAGATGTCGTGGAATGTACGTATGGATACCAAGATGTCTTGGAATGTACGTATGGATATCAAGATGTCGTGGAATGTACGTATGGATACCAAGATGTCTTGGAATGTACGTATGGTTACCAAGATGTCGTGGAATGTACGTATGGATACCAAGATGTCGTGGAATGTACGCATGGATACCAAGACGTCTTGGAATGTACGTATGGATACCAAGATGTCTTGGAATGTACGTATGGATACCGAGACGTCTGGAATGTACGTATGGATACCGAGACGTCTTGGAATGTACGTATGGATACCAAGACGTCTTGGAATGTACGTATGGATACTGAGACGTCTTGGAATGTACGTATGAATACCAATACGTCTTGGAATGTACGTATGGATACCAAGACGTCTTGGAATGTACGTATGGATACCAAGACGTCTTGGAATGTACGTATGGATACCAAGACGTCTTGGAATGTACGTATGGATACCAAGACGTCTTGGAATGTACGTACGGATACCAAGATGTCTTGGAATATACGTATGGATACCAAGACGTCTTGGAATGTACGTATGAATATCAAGACATCTTGGAATGTACGTATGGATACCATGATATTGTGGAATGTACGTATGGATACCAAGATATCGTGGAACGTACGTATGGATACCGAAACGTCTTGGAATGTACGTACGGATACCGAGACGTCTTGGAATGTACGTATGGATACCAAGACGTCTTGGAATGTACGTATGAATACCGAGACGTCTTGGAATGTACGTACGGATATCGAGACGTCTTGGAATGTACGTATGGATACCAAGACGTCTTGGAATGTACGTATGGATACCAAGACGTCTTGGAATGTACGTATGAATATCAAGACGTCTTGGAATGTACGTATGGATACCAAGATGTCGTGGAATGTACGTATGGATACCGAGACGTCTTGGAATGTACGTACGGATACCGAGACGTCTTGGAATGTACGTACGGATACCAAGATGTCGTGGAATGTACGTATGGATACCAAGATGTCTTGGAATGTACGTATGGATACCAGGATGTCGTGGAATGTACGTATGGATACCAAGATGTCTTGGAATGTATGTATGGTTACCAAGATGTCGTGGAATGTACGTATGGATACCAAGATGTGGAATGTACGCATGGATACCAAGACGTCTTGGAATGTACGTATGGATACCAAGATGTCTTGGAATGTACGTATGGATACCAAGACGTCTTGGAATGTACGTATGGATACCAAGATGTCTTGGAATGTACGTATGAATATCAAGACGTCTTGGAATGTACGTATGGATACCAATACGTCTTGGAATGTACGTATGGATACCAATACGTCACGGATTGTACGTATGGATACCAAGATGTCGTGGAATGTACGTATGGATACCAAGATGTCTTGGAATGTACGTATGGATACCGAGACGTCTTGGAATGTACGTACGGATACCAAGATGTCGTGGAATGTACGTATGGATACCAAGATGTCTTGGAATGTACGTATGGATACCAAGATGTCGTGGAATGTACGTATGGATACCAAGATGTCTTGGAATGTACGTATGGATACCGAGACGTCTGGAATGTACGTATGGATACCAAGACGTCGTGGAATGCACGTACGGATACCGAGACGTCTTGGAATGTACGTATGGATACCAAGATGTTTTGGAATGTACGTATGGATACCAAGACTTCTTTGAATTTACGTATGGATACCAAGATGTTTTGCAAAGTACGTAGGGGCGCCATGATGCAATGATGAAATGTTGCCCCTTCATCAGTGAGATTCATACACACACAGTTCTAAATGTCTCCTGGAATAATCATAACATTTGGTTTTTCTCTGCGGTCATTTACATGTACATACCCTGTTCTGCTTGAAATTAAAGTGATAATATTGGAACAAATGATTTGCATTTTTCGATCTAATATTCCAATATTGAACAATTGCCTCGTAATGGTGAAAATATGGAAAGCATACAATCGATGAAAATAACAGGACTAATTTGTGACATAAGGTGCTATTGTAATATGTGCTCTATAAAACGCAATAAAGTTTTTGTTTTTTTGAAAATATTACAGCAGTTCCACCACGACAATCATAATAACCCAATTCTCATTATGCATCAGATATAGTTACGTGAATCATCCACATAATTGCAAAACCAGTGACGTAAAGATAACAAAAACAGTACAACTTATATTAACACAATAATATCAAAGCTGCCACACAAAAAAGTGTTTCATTCTCTCCTGCCACCGTTTCTACTCTTCCATTGATCTATGTTACCATGGTATTTGTAACAGTAGTGATAATAAAACAGTGTTTGAGGGACAACAAACAAGTCTCGCAGATTTCTTGCTCACGACAGCCATTTGCGTGTAAGGCCTATAGTAATGACGGGCGGCGTTACTTCCTATCTCAACTACAAATACGTGACTATTAACCCCGGGCCATTAACCCACAGTTTCCATTGCCTAAAGTAATTAAAGCTTGCTGCATAATATACATGATCTAAGAAATTCAATACGTTGCAATCGCACTCGAAGTAACCATTAGGTTCTAATGACATATACTTATTGCCCCTTGCTATCAGTGTCCCGCAGCGTGTCTGGGTCTAGATTCTTAGATTGCCATAAACATATGCCAACACATCGAAATCAAGCGGAATTTCAGGCCAGCCATATGATAGGTTTTTGAAAAAGGAATTATCCGCTAATATATCCACGTTGGAAAGTTAGTCTGCTATTTATTTTTCTTGAAACAAAAGAACCTCATCGAAGCTATTCTAGTTATTTGTTATCCTAAATCACAATTGGTTATAGTATCTTACAAGCCAAACAACATAAATGATACAAATATTACAACACGTTGTCCAATCCGATGTATGAACCCAAGACACGTAACCAGTGTGTAATGTCAGATATTGATCAGCATTGATCATCAATTATTCGGAAGTCGACAGACGTTACCGTACGAACTATGACCATGTTAATGTTGATCTGAATATTATTCAACATGATCTGCTACACGTGATAATGAAATACTCTTCCATAATTTAATATCTGACGTCATATCCGTATTTAGTGTATATTTGCGCGGATATACATAATTGCTTCTAATGTGTTATTTTAGAAAACATGTCATCAGTTTATATTTTCACCAAAATATACAGGTGTAGCTATGATGTACTTTCCATTTACAAAAACATTTGGGTTTGCCAATGCCTAATGTCTAAATCGATGCAGAATTATTTATTCCCCCCGGGGGGGGGGGCTACTTGCATAGAAGTGTGATACGGGTATGTGCCGCCAGACTGGGGTGTCATTTCACGTTATTTTGTTTACAAGTGGGTAGTCATTTATCAATGTTTTGGTTTAGAAGTGTGTAGCATTTATTTACTTTAGCACAGGTCCTTATATTTAAAGCCAGATACGGAAAAGGCTGAATAAAATGCGTCGCTGCTCGGATGTGCTCACTGGTTGCGAAAGTTGTGAACTGGGTGTTTTTTTTCGCTGTAAACACTTGTGCTTAGAAGTGTTATATAAATAGAAAAAAAATTGGTTTAGAAGTGAGTATGGTTTACGAAAGGTGGGCTGCACACCCTTACCCACTTAATGTGGAAGTAGCCCCCCCCCCCCCCCCCCCCGAGTAACGCCGCAACGTCGCCAGCAGAAACCTTCTCGTATCTCGATGTTGATGGTTGCGGCTGCATAGTAATCGGTGATTTTACTGCGGGTGGATCTTCCGAGAGCCCTTCAAGGTTTATAAAACTCAGTTTCCAGGTGGTCAACATACATTAAGTTCTCCCAATCGTAGTATTCCATGTGATGTACACCTAACATGCCAAAAATGTTGCTGAACGATTTGAACCGGACAAAAATAGCAGACGGAAATGTGTTTACAAAATAAAAATAGTTCGGTAGTCAATGGTAATACCATGTTCATTAACATATCGACCGTGGAAATACAGAAAACATTATTGCATAGGTGATATGCAAATTAGTTTCAGTCAAAATAAGTGACTTCCTAAAGGTACCATTACTGTTGTTCAAATTTCATTTTACTCGGCAAGTATATTCATATGTACCCCAAGAGAAAAATATCGTACTTTTTAATATTGTTTATTTCTGCTATGTTTCGAAAAACGGTACTCCTGAAGGGACTACTTTGTTTGCTCTCAGACCTCATTTGCATATGAAGTATGGAAATACCGATTTTGATTTCAGGGACGAATCAAAATAAACTGCAGTACATATGTAATAATACTTGTGAACCAACCAGCATTTGGCCCCGCTGCTGCGGCAACCTCACATATCTCCCTCGCGATATATATCTTAAAAACGCTTGCTAGTTGAGAATTGAATCAATCAACCATATAAATACATAAGCTTGTTGGGAAACGTATCAACCAACAACAGTTTATAATATTACATTTGAACATCAGCAATTATTTGTGACGTACCGAGTGCACAGTGTTTATTCGGTTCATATGAGTTGCATGCTCTGATATACATAGTGTATTCAACCCATGTCACTGCACTATTTGCAGACATTGAATAATTCCTTGCTGGAATGGACCAACGAGGAAACTACCCAAACCATTATTAAATCTATATATATGACTTTT
This sequence comes from Saccoglossus kowalevskii, assembly GCF_978046115.1. Taxonomy (NCBI): domain Eukaryota; kingdom Metazoa; phylum Hemichordata; class Enteropneusta; family Harrimaniidae; genus Saccoglossus; species Saccoglossus kowalevskii. The sequence continues at coordinate 35,992,528 of NC_140650.1, forward strand.
CAAAAAAAGACTGTACAATGGCGTTCTAATTGGATTTACAATTGAATGGTACTTGTAATGGGCAATGTTACATATGTAAAAAATAAAATTACATCATATTGACGGTAGAGTATAATACGTCCTTGACAGCAATCATCACTGTCTTTTGTATCAACAGTATATGTCTAATTGAGAGAAGATATGAGTCACATAGAGTGTGTTAGGATACCCCCATATCTGACACCACTTCTCGTTTAAACAGCTTGAGATAATTCATATATCTTACTGCATTGAATTAACGAGTGTGTTTTGGCTTTGTCTAACTCTCCCCGCTACACGGATGTCGGACTAAGAATTCCAGTATGATTATTCAGTTCCTAATGTGCACATTTACAACTATGGTAAATATTTTAACATAGATGTTTTTTTTATTAATTCAACGTAGCCCGGAACTGACATCAAACGTTCTATTCACTAGACCAAACTGTTAATTCACTACGATAGCTACATTTAGTCACCCGCACATATGTTACGTGGAAAGAACCTAGACAGTCACATCAATGTATGCCATCACTTCAAAATAATAGGGGCTGTAAATTACCAAGATAAATAATTTAGTCTCAATCATTTGAACCAGTTTTAAATAAAATAATGACGTGTTATTAATGCATGGTTTGGCAGTCATATGTAATTGATATTTGAACAACGTGATATATTCCATTCATTGAGGGATCTATAATTAATTATGTATTTCACACATATGATTGAGGGAAATGATGGTAAATAATTATGCAAATTATCATATTGTAATATTATCGTTACTTTGGTAGGCACAAAAAGAAAGAATACATTTTATTTTTCAGTTCTTTCTCATTAGAAATCAATTGTATTTTTCTCTTTCAAATTGTCAGTCACTCTGTGAAATGAGTTATAGTATTGTGTTTACAGGCGATAATCATATTAAATATAAGTTCTCATCCAACTATAATGGACATTATTGATATAATTAAATAGCCCTCCAGCAAACATTAGTCATTATGCTGATGAACTTTTCATATGTGATAACAATCATAAGAGAACGTGCGTGATACAAGCACACATGACCCAGGGGTATCTAGAGATAAGCATACGTAACTTGTTCTTTTAGATCAGTTACGCCCTTCGGTTTTGTACGATATCGAATAGCCCTCGAAGTATCTTGATTTGACTACTTTGTTGACTGTTATTCCAGACGTGTACTCTATCTTCTGAATGGGAGGTCATTGATTTTATTTGAGAAGCATCATAGCGTAGATCAAACACATTCTTTAATATTATTAGGATGCCGTAAATGTAAAATAAGGTACTGATTTTCGGAGATGGTATATTGTATTCACTTCCTGTGTTTGGAAAACGATGCTTACAAATTCCGTCTGATGTTGGGCTCGATGTAACCTTTATTTCCAAAATATATGTTAAGAAATAGCGAGACAATGCCTAGATGTGTATACAAACGTTAGCACATCAAGCAATGTCGAGTTGCTCACTTCACCAGAACACTTAACACATCAAGCAATGTCGAGTTGCTCACTTCACCAGAACACTTAACACATAAAGCAATGTCGAGTTGCTGACTTCACCAGAACACTTAACACATCAAGCAATGTCGAGTTGCTCACTTCACCAGAACACTCAACACATAAAGCAATGTCGAGTTGCTCACTTCACCAGAACACTTAACACATCAAGCAATGTCGAGTTGCTCACTTCACCAGAACACTTAACACATCAAGCAATGTCGAGTTGCTCACTTCACCAGAACACTTAACACATCAAGCAATGTCGAGTTGCTCACTTCACCAGGACACTTAACACATCAAGCAATGTCGAGTTGCTCACTTCACCAGAACACTTAACACATCAAGCAATGTCGAGTTGCACACTTCACCAGAACACTTAACACATCAAGCAATGTCGAGTTGCTCACTTCACCAGAACACTTAACACATCAAGCAATGTCGAGTTGCTCACTTCACCAGAACACTTAACACATAAAGCAATGTCGAGTTGCTCACTTCACCAGAACACTTAACACATCAAGCAATGTCGAGTTGCTCACTTCACCAGAACACTTAACACATAAAGCAATGTCGAGTTGCTCACTTCACCAGAACACTTAACACATCAAGCAATGTCGAGTTGCAAATTCCGTCTGATGTTGAGCTCGATGTAACCTTTATTTCCAAAATATCTGTTAAGAAATAGCGAGACAATGCCTAGTTGTGTATACAAACGTTAACACATCAAGCAATATCGAGTTGCTCACTTCACCAGAACACTTAACACATCAAGCAATGTCGAGTTGCTCACTTCACCAGAACACTCAACACATAACGCAATGTCGAGTTGCTCACTTCACCAGAACACTTAACACATCAAGCAATGTCGAGTTGCTCACTTCACCAGAACACTTAACACATCAAGCAATGTCGAGTTGCTCACTTCACCAGAACACTCAACACATAAAGCAATGTCGAGTTGCTCACTTCACCAGAACACTTAACACATCAAGCAATGTCGAGTTGTTCACTTCACCAGAACACTTAACACATAAAGCAATGTTGAGTTGCTCACTTCACCAGAAAACTTAACACATCGAGCAATGTCGAGGTGCTCACTTCACCAGAACACTCAACACATAAAGCAATGTCGAGTTGCTCACTTCACTAGATAACACATCAAGCAATGTCGAGTTGCTCACTTCACCAGAACACTTAACACATCAAGCAATGTCGAGTTGCTCACTTCACCAAAACACTTAACACATCAAGCAATGTCGAGTTGCTCACTTCACTAGATAACACATCAAGCAATGTCGAGTTGCTCACTTCACCAGAACACTTAACACTTCAAGCAATGTCGAGTTGCTCACTTCACCAGAACACTTAACACATCAAGCATTGTCGAGTTGCTCACTTCACCAGAACACTTAACACATCAAGCATTGTCGAGTTGCTCACTTCACCAGAACACTTAACACATCAAGCAATGTCGAGTTGCTCACTTCACCAGAAAACTTAACACATCAAGCAATGCCGAGTTGCTCACTTCACCAGAACACTTAACACATCAAGCAATGTCGAGTTGCTCACTTCACCAGAATACTTAACACATCAAGCAATGTCGAGTTGCTCACTTCACCAGAACACTTAACACATCAAGCAATGTCAAGTTGCTCACTTCACCAGAACACTTAACACATCAAGCAATGTCGAGTTGCTCACTTCACCAGAACACTTAACACATCAAGCAATGTTGAGTTGCTCACTTCACCAGAATACTTAACACATCAAGCAATGTCGAGTTGCTCATTTCACTAGATAACACATCAAGCAATGTCGAGTTGCTCACTTCACCAGAACACTTAACACATCAAGCAGTGTCGAGTTGCTCACTTCACCAGAACACTTAATACATAAAGCAATGTCGAGTTGTTAACTTCACCAGAACACTTAACACACCAAGCAATGTCGAGTTGCTCACTTCACCAGAACACTTAACACATCAAGCATTGTCGAGTTGCTCACTTCACCAGAACACTTAACACATCAAGCAATGTCGAGTTGCTTACTTCACCAGAACACTTAACACATAAAGCAATGTCGAGTTGCTAACTTCACCAGAACGCTTAACACATCAAGCAATGTCGAGTTGCTCACTTCACCAGAACACTTAACACATAAAGCAATGTCGAGTTGCTAACTTCACCAGAACACTTAACACATCAAGCAATGTCGAGTTGCTCACTTCACCAGAACACTTAACACATCAAGCATTGTCGAGTTGCTCACTTCACCAGAACACTTAACACATCAAGCAATGTCGAGTTGCTCACTTCACCAGAACACTTAACACATCAAGCAATGTCGAGTTGCTCATTTCACTAGATAACACATCAAGCAATGTCGAGTTGCTCACTTCACCAGAACACTTAACACATCAAGCAATGTCAAGTTGCTCACTTCACCAGAACACTTAACACATCAAGCATTGTCGTGTTGCTCACTTCACCAGAACACTTAACACATCAAGCAATGTCGAGTTGCTCACTTCACCAGAACACTTAATACATCAATCAATGTCGAGTTGCTCACTTCACCAGAACACTTAACACATCAAGCAATGTCGAGTTGCTCACTTCACTAGATAACACATCAAGCAATGTCGAGTTGCTCACTTCACCAGAACACTTAACACATCAAGCAATGTCGAGTTGCTCACTTCACCAGAACACTTAACACATCAAGCATTGTCGAGTTGCTCACTTCACCAGAACACTTAACACATCAAGCAATGTCGAGTTGCTCACTTCACCAGAAAACTTAACACATCAAGCAATGCCGAGTTGCTCACTTCACCAGAACACTTAATACATCAAGCAATGTCGAGTTGCTCACTTCACCAGAACACTTAACACATCAAGAAATGTCGAGTTGCTCACTTCACCAGAATACTTAACACATCAAGCAATGTCGAGTTGCTCACTTCACCAGAACACTTAACACATCAAGCAATGTCGAGTTGCTCACTTCACCAGAACACTTAACACATCAAGCAATGTCGAGTTGCTCACTTCACCAGAACACTTAACACATCAAGCAATGTCGAGTTGCAAACTTCACCAGAACACTTAACACATCAAGCAATGTCGAGTTGCCCACTTCACCAGAACACTTAACACATCAAGCATTGTCGAGTTGCTCACTTCACCAGAACACTTAACACATCAAGCAATGTCGAGTTGCTTACTTCACCAGAACACTTAACACATCAAGCAATGTCGAGTTGCTAACTTCACCAGAACACTTAACACATAAAGCAATGTCGAGTTGCTAACTTCACCAGAACGCTTAACACATCAAGCAATGTCGAGTTGCTCACTTCACCAGAACACTTAACACATAAAGCAATGTCGAGTTGCTCACTTCACCAGAACACTTAACACATCAAGCAATGTCGAGTTGCTCACTTCACCAGAACACTTAACACATCAAGCAATGTCGAGTTGCTAATTTCACTAGATAACACATCAAGCAATGTCGAGTTGCTCACTTCACCAGAACACTTAACACATCAAGCAATTTCAAGTTGCTCACTTCACCAGAACACTTAACACATCAAGCATTGTCGTGTTGCTCACTTCACCAGAACACTTAACACATCAAGCAATGTCGAGTTGCTCACTTCACCAGAACACTTAACACATCAAGCATTGTCAAGTTGCTCACTTCACCAGAACACTTAATACATCAATCAATGTCGAGTTGCTCACTTCACCAGAACACTTAACACATCAAGCAATGTCGAGTTGCTCACTTCACTAGATAACACATCAAGCAATGTCGAGTTGCTCACTTCACCAGAACACTTAACACATCAAGCAATGTCGAGTTGCTCACTTCACCAGAACACTTAACACATCAAGCATTGTCGAGTTGCTCACTTCACCAGAACACTTAACACATCAAGCAATGTCGAGTTGCAAACTTCACCAGAACACTTAACACATCAAGCAATGTCGAGTTGCCCACTTCACCAGAACACTTAACACATCAAGCATTGTCGAGTTGCTCACTTCACCAGAACACTTAACACATCAAGCAATGTCGAGTTGCTTACTTCACCAGAACACTTAACACATCAAGCAATGTCGAGTTGCTAACTTCACCAGAACACTTAACACATAAAGCAATGTCGAGTTGCTAACTTCACCAGAACGCTTAACACATCAAGCAATGTCGAGTTGCTCACTTCACCAGAACACTTAACACATAAAGCAATGTCGAGTTGCTCACTTCACCAGAACACTTAACACATCAAGCAATGTCGAGTTGCTCACTTCACCAGAACACTTAACACATCAAGCAATGTCGAGTTACTCATTTCACTAGATTACACATCAAGCAATGTCGAGTTGCTCACTTCACCAGAACACTTAACACATCAAGCAATGTCGAGTTGCTCACTTCACCAGAACACTTAACACATCAAGCAATGTCGAGTTGCTCACTTCACCAGAACACTTAACACATCAAGCAATGTCGAGTTGCTCATTTCACTAGATAACACATCAAGCAATGTCGAGTTGCTCACTTCACCAGAACACTTAACACATCAAGCAATTTCAAGTTGCTCACTTCACCAGAACACTTAACACATCAAGCATTGTCGTGTTGCTCACTTCACCAGAACACTTAACACATCAAGCAATGTCGAGTTGCTCACTTCACCAGAACACTTAACACATCAAGCATTGTCAAGTTGCTCACTTCACCAGAACACTTAATACATCAATCAATGTCGAGTTGCTCACTTCACCAGAACACTTAACACATCAAGCAATGTCGAGTTGCTCACTTCACTAGATAACACATCAAGCAATGTCGAGTTGCTCACTTCACCAGAACACTTAACACATCAAGCATTGTCGAGTTGCTCACTTCACCAGAACACTTAACACATCAAGCAATGTCGAGTTGCTCACTTCACCAGAAAACTTAACACATCAAGCAATGCCGAGTTGCTCACTTCACCAGAACACTTAGTACATCAAGCAATGTCGAGTTGCTCACTTCACCAGAACACTTAACACATCAAGCAATGTCGAGTTGCTCACTTCACCAGAACACTTAACACTTCAAGCAATGTCGAGTTGCTCACTTCACCAGAATACTTAACACATCAAGCAATGTCGAGTTGCTCACTTCACCAGAACACTTAACACATCAAGCAATGTCGAGTTGCTCACTTCACCAGAACACTTAACACATCAAGCAATGTCGAGTTGCTCACTTCACCAGAACACTTAACACATCAAGCAATGTCGAGTTGCTAACTTCACCAGAACACTTAACACATCAAGCAATGTCGAGTTGCCCACTTCACCAGAACACTTAACACATCAAGCATTGTCGTGTTGCTAACTTCACCAGAACACTTAACACATCAAGCAATGTCGAGTTGCCCACTTCACCAGAACACTTAACACATCAAGCATTGTCGTGTTGCTCACTTCACCAGAACACTTAACACATCAAGCAATGTCGAGTTGCTCACTTCACCAGAACACTCAACACATAAAGCAATGTCGAGTTGCTCACTTCACCAGAACACTTAACACATCAAGCAATGTCGAGTTGTTCACTTCACCAGAACACTTAACACATCAAGCAATGTCGAGTTGCTCACTTCACCAGAACACTTAACACATCAAGCAATGTCGAGTTGCTCACTTCACCAAAACACTTAACACATCAAGCAATGTCGAGTTGCTCACTTCACTAGATAACACATCAAGCAATGTCGAGTTGCTCACTTCACCAGAACACTTAACACTTCAAGCAATGTCGAGTTGCTCACTTCACCAGAACACTTAACACATCAAGCATTGTCGAGTTGCTCACTTCACCAGAACACTTAACACATCAAGCATTGTCGAGTTGCTCACTTCACCAGAACACTTAACACATCAAGCAATGTCGAGTTGCTCACTTCACCAGAAAACTTAACACATCAAGCAATGCCGAGTTGCTCACTTCACCAGAACACTTAACACATCAAGCAATGTCGAGTTGCTCACTTCACCAGAATACTTAACACATCAAGCAATGTCGAGTTGCTCACTTCACCAGAACACTTAACACATCAAGCAATGTCGAGTTGCTCACTTCACCAGAACACTTAACACATCAAGCAATGTCGAGTTGCTCACTTCACCAGAACACTTAACACATCAAGCAATGTTGAGTTGCTCACTTCACCAGAATACTTAACACATCAAGCAATGTCGAGTTGCTCATTTCACTAGATAACACATCAAGCAATGTCGAGTTGCTCACTTCACCAGAACACTTAACACATCAAGCAGTGTCGAGTTGCTCACTTCACCAGAACACTTAATACATAAAGCAATGTCGAGTTGTTAACTTCACCAGAACACTTAACACACCAAGCAATGTCGAGTTGCTCACTTCACCAGAACACTTAACACATCAAGCATTGTCGAGTTGCTCACTTCACCAGAACACTTAACACATCAAGCAATGTCGAGTTGCTCACTTCACCAGAACACTTAACACATAAAGCAATGTCGAGTTGCTCACTTCACCAGAACACTTAACACATCAAGCAATGTCGAGTTGCAAATTCCGTCTGATGTTGAGCTCGATGTAACCTTTATTTCCAAAATATCTGTTAAGAAATAGCGAGACAATGCCTAGTTGTGTATACAAACGTTAACACATCAA